>NC_090023.1:158809162-158966662 GCF_037176765.1 Anolis sagrei
AGTGTCTTATCATAATCTGGAAATAACTAGCATGGGTAGATAACAAAATTATAGGGTCACAGATGACTTTATTGTGACAGAGCAGAAAGCCTTCATGGCAACTACAACATTGCATTTCAAGGCTGAACAATGATTCAAGTATGTTGGTGTTAAATGAGTACAGGCAGTCCCCGAGTTACAAACATCCAACTTACAAATGAGTCATAGTTAAGAATTGGAGTGAGACAACAGGAAGTGAGAAAAATTTACCCCTAAGAAAGGAAATTCACTTCAGAAAGAGTGGGGGGAAAGTGTCTCCATTGAAGCTTTATCACCAATCTGTTTCCACAAGAAGCCAACATTTTCAAAATCCAATTATCACAGGGAAAGAAAGTATGGTGAAATCTTCTGAACAGGGCAGAGAGAGCAAAACAAACACTACACTACACTATCAAAACCTAAGATAGATAGATAGATAGATAGATAGATAGATAGATAGATAGATAGATAGATGCCTGGAGTTACACTTAAAATGTATCTGTTCTGACTTACAAACAATTTCAACTTCAGAACAAACTTACAGAACCTATCTTGTTGTAACTTTGGGACTGCCTGTATATTGAAATATCATGATATATTAAAAATCTAATAATCTCAACAGAGCTGAAGGCGCACAGTTGCATGGTATGATTCAGATACCAATGGGGTTGATCAAACACTAATTAACTACGATAGAACATTGAAATAACTTTTTGATTGTGTATTAACTGAGAAAGGAAGTAAAGCCTAAATGTAGCTATCTATATATCGACCTAGAAAGAAGGTAAAACATGGGCTATTACTTTGTCTGTTTCTCCTTTCCTGTCCCACCTGAGTCAGATCATTTAGTGTTTTGATTAAATCAGAAGACTAAAGGCAATTCTATGCAGACACTATATCCCATGACCAATCTGGAGTGTCAAATTCCAGACCGGGCTCAAGATGGTTTTTACCACGAAGTCTGGTGCAAATGCAGAATATAGATGGCTCTGGACTGCCACCTTTACCATTTTTGCTCCTGTTCTTGTCATAATGGTGGTTTCTGGGCATGATAGGGCTGGTGACTATTGCTCATCACTTGATGTGACATTGGTCGGGGTGCCAGAGCAACCTCCTTTCTCCCCTCCCTTTTACAATCACATTTGTGCCCTGGCCAACCCCCCCCCCCTCCAAGTGATAAGCCACAGCCACCCGTTTTGTCATGCCCGGAAGCAACAGCTATGATAAGAACAGAAGGAGGACAATAAGTGCCATCCCATGTCCCTGGGCCACCTGAACTTAGGGAATATGAGATAACAATGTAAAATGTTGTGCCTGGTTCCATCTCAGAACTAACCCAACTGATTACATGGACCCAAAGTCACAGTTTGCTCTTGATTTCTCAGAGAAACTTCAGAGCAACCCAAGACCATGTTAATTTGAATCAGCTTTGTGGGTCTTGCAGCCACCGCAGCGCTAATTCACCTTTCTTTTGAGATATTAGATTAGTGTAGATGTGCTTTAGGTGTCAGAAGGGTAGCTATGCAAGAAGTAGGCAAGATTGTCAAGTGTAGATATATCAATGAATACCAAAGTTGGAATTTTCCATGCTATCATATTTCTGATTGCTATTCATGTTTTGAAAGCTAGAAAGTGAAGGGAGCTGATAAGAATAGAACCCACTCATTTGAAATGTGGTGCTGGATAAGGGCTCTACAGATACTGCAGGTTACCAAACAGTCAAATAAAGGAGTCCAAAAGCAGATCAATCCTGAATTCTCACTAGAAACCAAATTTACTAAATTGAGACTGCTGTAGTAATGAGTATACATTATTGAAAAGAGGTGAAAAAGTGAAGCAAGGTAGCACAAGACAAAGATCTGGCACTGAAAAAAGTATTGTTGATATAGACCATGATTGCCATCCTAGCCTTGGAGCAATTTGGTCAATACTGCTAAACTTCACAAGAATGGCAGAACTGCCTCAGGAAAAGCTTTTAGGAATGTGGAAAAAATTGAGAAGCAATGCAAATCTATAGAGCAGTGGTTCCCAACCTTTTTTTTTTTTTTTACCAGGGACCACTTGACCAGGAACCACTCTCCAGCATTAGTACCAAAAGTGTTATGAATCAGTTTTGGGTCAACTTTAGATTCTGTTTGGTTATTTGGGGTGCTGATTCAGAAAACTTCATTTCTGATTCTGATTTCTCTAGTTTCTGATACAGAACATATGCCATCCAGTAGTCACCATCTGCTTGGCCACAGAAAACTGTATTTTATAATCTAGTGCTGATGTGGTAGTAATAATCTTTCATGAGGAGTCAGCCTCTCCCCTCCTCACATCCCCCTTGCCTCGGCACTATAAGAGGGTTTCACAAGACCAGTTGCTCTCATTGCCATGTGGTTTCGTGGCAACGGTGTAGTAATTAAGAGGCCGTGGACCATATTTTTCTTCTTGAAGACCACTGGTGGTCCATGGACCACAGGTTGGGAACCACTGCTACAGAGAAAGGAGCAAAGGGAGGGAAATAACTGCAGAGGTAGAGGCAGAAGGATCCATATTTCTCTGCTTAATGGATGTGTAATATTTATCTTCTTGCTAGAAAACATCACTAACTATACCTGTGGCAGGTACAGAATAGTAGCTCTCTTGCTGTCTGTGTTAAGTCTCTTCCATGCATCAGAGAATAGGAGGATTTCCTGGGAACACAGAGAGAATTCATCATATAAAACCAACTGTATGAAATTGCCAAGGAAAATGAAGAGGGCTGTAATTGTGAGGAATCATGCTAGATAAAAATCAGAATCCTTTCAACTATGGTGAACAATGTTTTCTTCCAGAACCAACTCTCAAAATTCTCAAAGATGCAAGAATTAATACTAACAGGGGACTTCAATCACCCTGATATTTGCTGGAAGGTTGAAAATACACATACACTGTAGAATTAATGGAGTTTGACATGACTTTAAATGCTATGGCTCAATATAATGAAATTCCAGGATTTGTAGTTTGGTGAGGCACTGCCTTCTTTGGCACACAATGCTAAAGACCTTGCAACTCCCATACCATTGGGTTGTTGCAATTAAAGTGGTGACAAACTCCATTAATTCTACAGTATAGATGCATCCTGACTATGACAAGCATTAGCTCTTCAAAAAATTTCTAATGTCCCTTTTGGATAATTTCTTATTTCAATAACAAGAGAAAGGAACAAGGGGATCAGCAATCCTGGCTGTGATGTTAACCAACAGGGAGGAGTTAGTCATAGGAATCAAAGTTAGGGGAAGTTACCATGTCATGTAAGAATTCAAAATGGAGGGGGCTGGACAAAAAGGAAGTCAAATATGGACCATGTATTTCAGGGTAAAAAAGAAAAAGGAGTATGCTATTGGAACGAAAGTAAGGAGAAATGTTCAAAAAAGAGGAGAGATGTGTAGCCCGAGCTTGCAGGAATAGTGTAAGGAAAGCCAAAGCTCAAGATAAGCTGACACTGGCTAGGCAAACAAAGAGCAACAAAAAGTGTTTTCTTCAGGTACATCCAGGGGCGGCTCAATCCATAACGCAAAGTAAGCATTCGCAGTATAGTTGATTTTGCCCAGGGGCACTCTTCAGGCGCTCTTTGGGGAAAATAGACCTTGACATATGCGAGTTGTAGTTACTGGGATGTATAGTTCACCTATACATCCCAATCAAAGAGCATTCTGAACTCCACCAATGATGGAATTGAACCAAATATGGCACACAGAACTCCCATGACAAACAGAAAATATATTTCAATGATTGGTTGGGTGGGGGGCAAAATACTGTTTGCTTACCGTTGAAAATTACCTAGGGCTGCCTCTGGGTACATCTGTTATATGAGATTGACCAAGGAAACAGTGTGGCCACTATTCAATAGAGATAGTAAAATCCTAACAGATCACAATGAAAAGGCAGAAGTACACAATAACTATTCTGCTTCCACTGCCCTCCCCCCCCCCCAAAAAAAAACTTGAAGCAGCAGACATCTTGGCAAGGAAGTTGGATTACAAATTAAGATTGATACAGGATTAAGACCTTACAACACACAAACTCCCTGTAGCTGCCATCCCACTGCATACCTGCAATGTGGGACAGTGGCTCCTTCCCATCATGATGATGGGAAATACTGCACATCCAAATACCATTGCTGCCATCAAAATCAGGTACATGTGAAGAGGTCTCTAGCTAACCTGAACAATTTTAAATCTGCAGAGCCAGATGAACTGCATCTCACAGTACTCAAGGAACTTCTGAATCTCTTCTGAATCTCTTGCCATCATTTTTGAAAAACCTTCGTGATCAGGAAGATACTCACAGTACAGATGAATAGACTCAGCCAACAAAGCAACAGTCCTGGATATGCAAGACCTGGGCACAGCTGTTGACAAAAGAGTGACTTTTCAATCATTGGGGCACCATAAATTGAAGTCAATTTGAAAGCAATTAACAACAAATTTGGGGAATCCAAATTTACGGAGCCATGCATACATATCATCTGTATGACAAGAAAAAATAAGAGGTCTTTAAAACAAATACTCACAGCTTTCAAGTAGCCATTGAACCACAGAGTATAATTAAGATGACTATAATTCCTAATGAGAGAGATGGTGACCATAATGCAATTAATCTTGGTTTTACAGCTTGGCCCAAGATATTTTTCAGGTGAAAGCAACAAAACCCCACACCAAAAAATCTCCCACAGAGAGTGATTGAGTCTCCTTCAGGATAGATAAAAGAGGGTATTATTATTATTAATAATAATAATAATAATAATAACAACAACAACAACAACAATAACTATAATAATAATTGAAGGAAAAGTTGAGAAGGAGAAGACCTGGTTATGGCTCACGAATGGAACACTGAAGAAGGAGACAGAAGGCGTGATTCTTGCAGCCCAGGAGCAAGCCATCAGAACAAATGCAATTAAGACCAGGATCGAAAAACCAGCTGATGACTCAAAATGCAGACTGTGCAAGGAAGCTGATGAAACCAAAGACCATATCCTCAGTTGTTGCAAGAAAATCGCACAGACGGATTACAAACAAAGGCACAACTCTGTGGCCCAAATGATTCACTGGAACTTATGTGACAAGCACTACCTCCCAGCAGTAAAGAATTGGTGGGATCATAAACCTGCAAAGGTAGTGGATTGTGGCTCAGCTGGCTGAGTGTCAGCTGCATTAAGATCACTCTGACCAAAGGTCATGAGTTCGAAGCCAGCCTGGGTTGGGTTTCCAACCAATTGTGTAGCCTGTTGTCAACCTTTGCAACCCGAAAGACAGTTGCATCTGTCAAGTAGGAAAATTAGGTACCACCTTAAAGTGTGGGGAGGCTTAAATTAACTAATTTATGAGGCCATAAAAAAGGACTTCGGCAAGCACTCCAGCAAAAAGCATGCGGGGAATGAGGAAGTACTTCATCAGTGTTGCAGATGGACGATGAAAGCAACAGCTCCCCTGGTGGCCAGAAAAAGTTAAATAGCCTCTGTCTATGTCTGTATATGTTGTATGTCAAAATTGGCATTGTATGTTTGCCAAATATGTGTACACTGTAATCCACCCTGAGTCCCCTGCGGGGTGAGAAGGGCAGAATATAAAAGCTATAAATAAATAAATAAATAAATAAATAAATAAATAAATGATGAACACACAAAAATACTGTAGGACTTTCGAATCCAGGCTGACAAAGTTTTGGAACACAAAACACCAGACATCACAATTGTGGAAAAGAAAAAAGTTTGGATTATTGATGTCGCCATACCAAGTGACAGTCGCATTGAGGAAAAACAACAGGAGAAACTCAGCCGTTATCAGGACCTCAAAATCGAACTGCAAAGGCTCTGGCATAAACCAGTACAGGTGGTCCCAGTGGTCATTGGCACACTGGGTGCCGTGCCAAAAGATCTCAGCCGGCATTTGGAAACAATAAACATAGACAAAACAAATTGACAGGAAGAAGAGCAGCGATAAGAAATGAAGAAACAATTAAAGAGAAGAAAAGGATAAGAACATCGGAAGGAAGATTGGAAAGTCAACATTCCCCCCCCCCATTCCATACTACCCTTATACTTCCCCAACCCCTTATCCACTCTTCCCCCTCCACCCCCCTACCCCTTCCTCTCCTCCCCTCACCTTGACATTTGTACCCAACACTTTTCCCTACTATATGTATATCCTGTAAAACGTCAATAAAAATTATTTTTTTAAAAAACATCGACAAAATCATGATCTGTCAACTGCAAAAGGCCACCTTTCTTGGATGTGCACACATCATTCGAAAATACATCACACAGTCCTAGATGCTTGGGAAGTGTTCAACTTGTGATTTTGTGATACAAAATCCAGCATTTAGATCTCATTTGCTGTGACATACTGTTTTTTTGTGTCAGTAAAATAATAATAATAATAATAATAATAATAATAATAATCCACCAGGCTATACAGATTCTGCCAACTGGGGCAGCTATGTAATGGTAAGGCCAGCTTTACACCAGTTTGTGCAAAGCATCAGTTCAACTATGATAACTCAAGCAATTGTAAAAAAATAATAAAAGCAATGCGAGTTATTTGTTGGTTCTATGCTTTTAGTGCAATGTTATAATAACAGGCACTTTGCAGCTGGCTGCTCAAGAAATTTCATTAGTCAAGTGCAAAGCTTCTGAAAGGGCACATCTTGAAAAGTAGCAAATCCGTCCCCACTGTTGCAAGCCTGAGAGCACATTAATGCATCATGTCATTTGGAATTGGATTTTGCACTTAAGGCTGATGAAGAAGCTCCTCCAGACCTATAGGACTTAAGTCATTATGTAGAACTACTAGATGTGCTGAGGAAATAAAAGAAACCTTGATGTATTTTGGCATGGAATATTAAAGCCTCTAAGAGCTGGTTTGTGGGGGTGAGTGGGACCAGAATGTTACTTATTTGAAAGTGTTACTCGCTTAATCAGGTGCCACTGTTTTTATTTTTCCTCGCTTTGCATCTGATGGTTAAGACTGGGCACGGAAACAAAGCCACTGCTGCTGCTGCTGTTATATCCCTGCATGGGGGAGTGAATGAGGAATGCAATGTAAAATTATTACAAAAAGGGGGAAATGATGAATTTTGTTTTATTTATTTGTTTTTATTTATTTGCTTCATTTATACCCCGCCTTTCACATCCCCGTAGGGGAAACTCATGGCAGCTTACAACTCTGGCAAGATTCAATGCCACTTAAAACATACTCAAAAGCTTTCTTCCTCATTCGTATTTTTAAGCCTCTTATTTCCTTCCTGAATATGAAGAAATGTATGAACTGAAATGAAAAATAAAACTAAATGAAAATCTTCTCTATTTGCAGTGGCATAATTATATAGGAATAGGTACCCCCAGCATGAAGAAGAGCCTGTTGTAAAGATGAGGCATCTCTCAAGGAGAAAATGAGCTTAAGTAGCATCAATTCAGAACTTCCCTGGTTAATACATAAGGCACTTGACATCCCTCTTGCAAGAACAGATCCATCATAATCAGAGTAAGCCTTTTTGTTCTGAAAGCTATCAAGAAAAAAGCAGATTTCCTGAAAGAAGAACCAGGATAATAAGACTCCGACTGTAAATAGAAGGTCATCTTCTGTCCTCACCTTTTTACCTTGGTTTTTACTCATGTTCTGTTGAGATTAATTTCACAATTCAGCAGCAGATCAGTTGCACAACTTCAGCGCTTTCCAGTAGCTTCTTCCTGCACAGTATTTTCAGTCAACTGCTCCCACAAACTGCAGTCACTCTGGAACTCTTTTACAGACACTTGAGCACATGCCCGGCCATTGTCAGTTTTAATATTGTCTTTCCACCAGTCTAGATGATATTACAAACTTATCACAGCATACAGTTATATCTTGTCTTAGCAGACAGGTTCTTTTAATTACGTATAGCCTTCGACAAACAACATCACAGCACAAGGAGAGAGAATACACTGTACATGACTTCCTTATATACAATTCTATACAATTACACATAGCAATCTCTGATTGGTTCCCAACTCATTAACTTAACTCAGACCCAGGATTACATCATTCACAATCACCTGGACTAGGCCAGAACATATTCCCCAAATGAAGTTCTATATACAGTTAATGCATGACTCAACATTTCCAATAGAAGCCCATTAGCAGTGTATGACTCAGCTATATTACATTACAATACATTGTAAAACCTGACCATTTTGAAATGGCCATATGACTGGTCAAATAAATAAATAAATCATCATCATCATCATCATCATCATCATCATCATCATCATCAGGTAGCTCTACTCTGATCATTTATCCAGGAGCCTCCCTGGAGTGGCAAATGTTGGATTACCCCAAGATTGTTTTAACCATTACCACCCCCACCAACCCTCAAGCTGTGCAGAAGCAGGAGGGACTTCTCACTGTCCAGTGATGCCACCAGACAGCCACTTTTAATGTACCCCACATCATGGCAGATAGCACATTCAATTCATCTTGTGTCAATTGCAATGTGCCAAACAATGAAGACATGAGCTGATGGTAGAGAGAGTAAAAAAGGAAGAGAAAGCGACAGGTGCAGTGAGGAGGTGCAAGGAACAAAAGAAACAGATACAAGTTGAACCAGTCTAAAAAGAAAGAAACTGAACAAGTTTGTTCTTACTTTGCTCAGCATTTTCTCCTGTGAATCAGATGCCAATCACTTTCACAGGTCTTCTGTGATATTTTCTAGATCTGCACTTTGGGCCACTGCTAAAACAAGCTGGTTGAATAAAGGAGAAGTATAACAATTTTATGAAAACAATATAAAGGACTTCATCACATTGATGAGGTCCCCCATACTGATTCACCAGTTTCTGTGCAGAATCGGCAAAGCATCGGGGCAATCCTGACATCCCACACCCCTCCCAACCAGCAGCATGTGGGGAAGCATCATCATGCAGCTTGTCCCCATGGTAGTCCCATTATTCCAAATCGAACACAGGTAGTCTCCCAAGTTGGCGGCACAGTCGAGCAACAGAGCCCCACTGGAAGCGAGGCTACATCATGTGATGGGCAGCATGGGGCTCCATCACTCAACTGAGACAGCAACATCCTAGAACACTAAACATTCCTCATATGATGAGGTCCTAAAAGTCCTTGACAAAATGTTGTTGCTGTTTTACACCATAAATGAACACACACACTAGGCTTGGGCGGTTTCGTTCGTTAATTTCGTAATTCATTATTAATTTGTATTTAAATTAGCTTACGATCCAATATTGAGCCATGCAGGACTACTGTGAGGAGTAATTAAAAATCAAAACAATTTTTCCAATTTATTTCGTATTGTTTCGTTATTGTTTCGTAATTGGTCCAAAATTGTTTCGAATTGCTTCGTAATTGTTTCGTAATTATTTCCGTATGTCTGGTGCAAGTTTTATAGTTGTTGTTTGTTTTATCAGTGATAAAAAATAAATTATCACACCAACAGTCAACAACAGAGCGAGAGGGAAGCTTCAGAAGTTCCCCCTGTCCCATTTGGAGGGTTTTTTAGCATATTGCGCAATTGCGTCCGCCATTAACGAATCGAGTCGTAATTTTACGAAATTTTGTATATTTCGAACTTTTTTAAAGGAAAATTTCGGAATTCTTTAAAAAAACGAAACGCAAGGGCCCCCCTAAAAACGAAACGAGTTTAGAATCAAATTTTTCCGTGGTTACCCAAGCCTAACACACACACTTTGCATGTTTCTCTCCCTAATTATTCCTCCAGCATTATCCTGTAAGGTAGATGTGGGCCCGTTCTATATGAACCCTAAATTTGGGTCCAGTCCACCATGCCAGGTGCCATATTGGAACCTAGAGAAGCCAGCAAATGAATTTCCTCAGCCACCATTGAGGTGGGAGGGAGTCCCTACTGCCCAGCCATGGTGAATGCATTTCAGCGCTTGCTAGGCATCCATCCTAGAAGCCACTCAGCCCCCCCTCCCCATGTCATGGTGGTCCCCAGATGCTGACATGCTATCTACCTTTTTCCTGTACTTGATCTGACATCAGGCAGATATGGTGTGCTGAGGGACAAAATCCTCCTCTCCCCTCTTTCTTTCCAGTGCTCACTTTCATTCTGCCTGACATCAGAGCAAGCACCAGGGAAAAGGTGAAGTGTCCCAGGGGGGCTGGCATGACATGGGATGGGGTGAGGACAGAAAACTGTCATCTGGTGTCCCTGGGCTACCCATCACCAGAGCATGTGGGATGGTAGTCAGGACAGTTGTGGTCGGTTCTTGTTGGGAACCAGATTGGCCCTGTGCAGCATGTGTCAGTCATGAGGCTGATCCCTATCTACACTGACATAAATGTTCAGTGTAGATGTGCCCTTGACGGGTACTGTTGGGCCAAGATGTTATAACAAATTCAATGATCATCTAGCATTCAAATCTGGCATGTTAAACATCACACTGTGCTATTTCTCTCAGAAGATTTTTAAAATGCTATCAAGTTTTTGAAAGTTGTAGAAGAACACAATGATTATTATGCTGGATTAAAATGATTAGAATGCAGATTAAATGCCTAATTATGATGATTTACATGATATGCTAATTGCATGCCTAGTTTTAAGGGTCTGGAATATAGGAAAGCCTAGCATTCTCCAAGGCAGCTTTTTCACCTCTCACTGCCTTCAGGCTCCCTGGAACAGACTTTTCGGACTTAAAAAAGTGATACCCAGGAGAAATATTCTGATTAAATCATGGGATGGGAGGTCTGAGTATATAACATCCAAAACATCCATATTTTAAACTTTAAAAACAGTAATGACAAAATTTCCTATTCTTTTGTTTGTTGAGAGAGGGGGCATTTTGGTGGCTCATTTAATTTTTAGAGCAGAGCTTCCAAACATTTCATATTGGTGGTACACTTTTTAGATATGCATCATTTTACAACACAGTAATTCAGTATACTGCCAAACCATAGGTTAAACTAACCCCTCATAAGAGATACGGACGTATGAATGAATTATAATAACAGAATGTAGGGGGGGTGGGGGAACACAATGTATCTCATCAAAATATTTCATTTATATATTTTTAAAATATAATATGTATTGCTTATTTCACACAGACTCAGAGGTTTCTCATTACATTAATGAGACACACCTACAAATTGCAGGTGACACACTAATGTGTCACAACACAAAGGCACTGCCTTAGAGGGTCTCAAGGCCCCTCCACCTAATGCAGTTTTTCACTCACTTAAAATAATGTCCCCTTCACCACCAACATAGCAAGAAACAATTTATTGCCTGAAGATTGCTGGGAAAGGTTTAATGAAAAAAGGTGCACAACAGTACTCTAGACTGCCAGCAAGCACTTTATTTCTGTATTATGTCTTGCTGCTACTACTTTGCTTCTTTGATGCCTCTTCTGGCCCACTGCTTACATTACAAATACTCCTGTGCAACAGAACACCACTGCCAGTCACATCATGATACATCTAGTGCCACACCAAGTTGTTATGAAAACAGAGGAGAAGGTTAGATATGCCCCCTTGCAACTTATTAGGGGGGAAGACTCATGTAATTAATTTTTAAAATCTGCAATTCATCTCTTCAGCTGTGAGGAATATTGTGACATCTCTAGCTCATCTTATGCACTTGACTTTCCCCAATCTAGCCCCTACCTCCTTCGAGCTAAGTCCCATTATTTTCTTTATCCTACAAACATCAAGAGTCACCTTCCATAATTTTTTTACAGATTTTAATGAACTGGGAACAGCAATGAACAAATCACAGTTCTACACAAGTTCAGATTCATTTTATTTCCTGAACCTACATTCATTTCCTTTTGCTTCCACTTCCTTTTGCTGCTTTACTTTCTAAAGTATCTTTTTTTTTTTTGTCGTGTCAGGAGCAACCGCTCCTGTTGTGAGAGAATTGGCCGTCTGCAAGGACATTGCCCAGGGGACGCCTGGATGATTTTTGATGCTTTTTATCATCCTTGTGGGAGGCTTCTTTCATGTCCCCGCATGAGGAGTTGGAGCTAATAGAGGGAGCTCATCCGCCTCTCCCCGGATTCGAACCTGCAACCTGTCGGTCTTCAGTCCTGCCGGCACAGGGGTTTAACCCACTGCACCACCGGGGGCTCCTATAAAGTATCATGAAAAGTCATGGACATTTTTATTTAAAACATATCATGAAAACGTATGCTAATAATATATGCATAGCATACTCTCCAACTTTTCACAGATGAAAATTGAAACACATGTGACCAAGCAATATCAGATTGGGTTCAAGATGAAAAATTGTTGAAAATCATTAAAAAGAGACAAACTACAAGAGATTTCAGCAGTTTGCTTTTCTCTGAATATAATGGGAAGGACAAGAAGTCCTTCCACACAGCCCTATATCCCTGAATATCAAGGCAGATCATCCCACATTATCTGTTTTGAACTGGGTTATTTGAGTCCACACTCAGATAATGTGGATTTCTCTGCCTTGATATTTTGGGATATAGGGCTGTGTGGAAGGGCCCAAGATTTTGTCTCCTTCTGCCCTCTCAAAGATATGTATATGAATATGTACAGGAAGTATCCCCAGTTTCAGTGCAGTTTAGTGCATCAGTTTCACTAATACAAACACCTATTTGTGCACTACTCGATTAGAGAACTTTGACAGAATATTCAGGAAAATGTAATATTAAAATAAAACCATGATATGGTTTGGATATCTGATATGTGGGCCTGGCCAGCACCAAAAAATTAAGAATCAAAACTTATCATTCTTTTTTGTTTTAATTTTGTAAAACTTTGAAGGCTCCCAAAATCAGCTTTATATTCACTGCAAGGAAGTTTTAAAAAAGCAAAGCCAAAAAGGCTGCCTTAGTGCCTGCCTTGCCTTTCCTCTGTAGATTAATGGTTTCTCGCCATTAGAAGAGGGGGAAAGAGGGAGCAGTGTTTTCTGGGAACAGCACACAACTCTGGGAATGTTAGTTTGGGAAGGGAGGGGTCCTATGTTAAATAATTCAAAAGGCCCTGCCCTAAACTACACTTTCCAGAATGCAGCGCACTGCTCAGCATCAGAGAGATCTTCCCCTCCGTATACAGCCAAAGTTACAATAAATTATGATTTTTGTTCCTGGGTTATAAATGTTATTTCCCAATTGGCTCTATCATAAAAACATGGCCAAAGTTTATTAAATAGCAAAAACTTTGTCTTTGCACGAGGGACTTCATATCATAGCACATTTTGCTGTAGACTCCAGTCCACCAACTGAACATTGTCATCCACCCATTTAACAAAGTTTAATATACTACTTAACTGGCTGACCGAAAAAGAACAGGTTAAAAATTGTATGATAAAATGGGCTCAAAATTTAAGAAGACCAATTCAAATGAGAGAGTGGGAGCAAATGTGGAACAAAAAATTAAAATATAGTTATGCAACAGATTTAAAAGAAAATTGGATAAAAATGTTCCACAGATGGTATACCACACCCAAACAATTAGCTAAAATGTACAAAACGGTCTCGGATAAGTGCTGGAAATGTAAGGATCAACTCGGATCCTTCTACCACATGTGATGGACGTGTAAGGTAGCAACTAAATTCTGGACAAAGATACAAGAAGAAACACAAAATATTTTTTAAAAAACTTTATAAAAAAACCAGAGTATTATCTATTAGGATTCACAGACTTGGACTTACAATTAAATGAACAAGAAGATAAACTCTTTACATACATTACAACAGCTGCTAGGATTGTTTTTTGCAAGAGAATGGAAACAAGAATCAAATCCACCCATAGAAGAGTGGATAGGAAAAAAAAATAGAGAAATAAAGGATATGGATGAACTGCCTTTTTGTTGAAGAAAAATATGAGCAATACTTTAAGCAGAATGAATTGGGATCTTCTCCATGACTATCTAGAAAATTTGCAAAAATAAAAGACAGAAGTGACAATTTATTTTAAGTAACATAATTTTTTTTATAGAAAGACAATATCCAAGAAGATGGAATGGAAGTCAACTTTTTGTTTTTTTAGATGTTGTTTTTATCTTTTGGGTTTTTTTGTTTTTATTGCACTTTTTGTATTTTTTTCTTTCCTCTTTTGGACATTTGGTATAACTTAGTGTTGTTTCTTTTATTTTATATGTTCTCTATCTTATATGTTTCTATTTTCCTTCTCCTTTCCTTCATCCCTATTGTTCTCACTCTTTTGTTGTATTATGTAAAATTTAATAAAATTCTTTTTAAAAAGCTTTTGGCACAAAAACACATTTCCTGGAGTAGAACTACTACTTTCAAAGTAAGGACATACACAATTAAACAGAAAATAATACTGCCAAACTAGGAACATATTTTTTATTATTAAAAAGATGTTGTTTATATAAAAAAATTGCAAGCCTGGTTCAGAATCCTAAGTCATAACATAGTGATATTTTCTTCAACAAACAGCCCAGAAGCAAATATATTGGAAAACTATAGAAGGAAAGTCAACCACTGGGCTGCTGTTGAATCATAACATCCCTTTCTTTGGTTGGAGGTGGCACTGAACTCTTCTTACACGTCACTTTATGCAAAATCCATCTATGCTGATTCGGACCATAATAGTATTACTCTAAGCCCTGCTGGGTCACCTCAGCTTAAGAGACAGTGCGTGCCACATTCTGCATGAGCTTTGTCATAAATTCATCAGAGCAAGCAAGCGGAATAAATTACAGCTGTTTCCTTGTATTCATTTCCTTCTGCAGTCATCATTCTGAGATGTGAAAACTCAGAATATCCTTCACATATTGTCATTTTGCTTGCCTCCCGTATCCTTCATATGCTGGAGAGAAAGGCTTGCAACTATACCTGTGTCAGCAATATGATCATATGCAGTTCTTAGAAGAGCTCAGCAAAGGTGCTAGTTTTGATTACAACCAACTGAAGCTCACCGAGCCAGAATGAAATGTGGATGTAAAAAAAACTCTTCCAAGACTATATATGTATTGTAAATCTTCAGATGGCATAACTTTTCCACTATTAGGCAAGTGAGGTAGCTGCCTCAGGCAACAGATATGGGGTGCCATTTAAGAACAACAAATTGTATGATGTTTGTTATCATATTATGCATATCCCTTATATGATATGCTTGGGAACAAACGTATTTTAGATTTTGGAATACTTGTATACACTTATGAAATGAGATATCTTGGGGATGGAACCCAGGTCTAAACATGAAATGAATTCGTGTTTCCTGTACACCTTTTATACATAGCCTTGAGTTAATTTTATATAATAAAATAAGATTAATTGTGCCAAAGATACCCAAGACAGCTGTGTGGATGGGCACCAGAAGTTGCATGACGTGATCCCCGCATCGCGCAACTGGAAAGACCTCGGTTTTCTGAAAGACCCAAGTCTTTCCAGCTGTCTAATTACTATGGGACAAAGCAGGGTTTTCCTGCTTTGTCCAGAAGAAATTCATTCTTACATGGGGCATCATTTGAATGCCCCACGTGAAAACACGGGAGGGTGCACATTTTGTATGCTGTCTGGATGCTCCCACTGTCTCAAAATTCGAAATAAGGGAAGCTTGACCTGTTATGCATATGAATTCTGCCAGGAAAAGACAGAACTGGTTGTGAGATTTTATTGTCTCATGCGCAAATACAAAATGGTTAGTTTGAGATATTACGTACCTTGATTTAGGCCCCTTCTACACTACCACATAAAATCCAGATTATCTGCTTTGAATTGGATTATATGGAAGTGAAGACTCATATGACGCAGTTCAAATAAGATAATGTGGATTAACTGCTTTGATAATCTGGATTATATGGCAGTGGAGAAGGGGCTTTAGATGCACAAGAAGTGATATATCATTGCTGTTCTATCTTAGGCATCAAAATATATTTTTTTCTTAAGTTGGACAGAACCAGTGTTATTCTTAACCCAAATGAAAAAGGAACAAAAACATAATGCAAAAAGGAAATAGAAAAATATACATACAGGAAAATACACATACATATACAATCTATATAAATAAAAATGTAATGTTTGTTTGTGGTATTCACAGAACTAAAAAACCACTGGACGAATTGACACCAAATTTGGACACAAGACACCTAACAACCCAATGTATGTCCTCCAGTCATAAAGTTTGCTTTTGTCATTTGGGAGTTGTAGTTGCTGGGATTTATAGTTCACCTACAATCAAAGAGAATTCTGAACCCCACCAACAATGGAATTGAACCAACCTTAGCACACAGTTTTCCCATGACTGACAGAAAATACTGGAAGGGTTTGGTGGGCAGTGTCTTTTGGTTTTGGAGTTGTAGTTCACCTACATCCAGAGATCATTGTGGACTCAAACAATGATGGATCTGGACCAAACTCTACAAGAATACTCAATATGCCCAAATGTGAACACTGGTGGAGTTTGGGGAAAATAGAATCTTGACATTTGGGGGTTGTAGTTGCTGGGATTTATAGTTCACCTACAATCACAGAGCATTCTGAACCTCACCAATGATAGAATTGGGCCAAACCTCCCACACAGAACTCCCATGTGGACCACAGCAACACGTGGCCGGGGACAGCTAGTTAAAACTAAATTAATTAAACTAAATAAACATACTTGTGTACTCTGACTCTCCTCAAACAATAATTAAAAATTAAAACTATCTATTGTCCTACATTTAGCTCCAACTAAAGCTGAATAGAATCATTAATAACCGTAGCTACAAATTATCACATCATTAGATTTCTTATTGCTCAAAAAATTCATATATTTTGCAATTGTTCAAAAATTGGTTTATCCTTTAAAAGCTGTTAATTTTGCAGTTTGGGTTTTTAACAGCTTCAGTCACTGAAATTTAAAACATTATCTCAAATGAAAATGAACATTTGATCCACCACTATTCTTGTCTCCCAGAAATTAAGACAACACTGACAATAACGTAAAAATAACATAAAATTAATTCTTGCTCAGGCTTCCTATCATATCAATTATAGTATTATAATAATAAATCTTTCATGGTCAGAAAGGACTTAATATATCTGAATTGCCCCTTATGAACCACACTTACTGCAACTGTTCTATTTTGTATTTATTTGGAATGGCAATATATTGTATTTTCACTTTGAATATTTTGAATTAAGGGATACTAAACTGAATAAAATGCCTTTAGCATGGCTTGTTCTTTACACAATAAAATACAAGGGGTATTTTTTAAGTAAGGTCCATTGGAACATAAGTACACAACGAAAGTTTATTTCAAAAAAGTAAATTTATTTTCAGAAAGTACATACTTCACTCTATTTTTCAACATAGTTGCCAAGTTTGTTCAAACATTTATCATACCTCTGAACCAATTTTAAAATACCCTCTTCATAAAAATTTGCCATCTGCTCCAATAACCAAATCGTCTGTAATCAAAGAAGGGCGACCGGAGCGGTCCTCATCATGGACGTTGTCATGGCCATCTTTGAATTGTCGTACCCACTTACGCACTTTGCTTCCACTCATAACAGTATCACCGTACACTTCACAAATCTGTCGATGAATTTCTGCAGCAGGCAGGTTCCTTGCTGACAAAAACCATATCACTGAGAGAACCTCACATGCGGCGGGTGAGTTGATAGTCTTAAACATTTTTAAAGCACAGAACAGAACCATACAGGTTAGCTGCAGAGCGGAAACTGAGCACAGTTGTTCCCGAGGCATGCCGGTACACGACGCATGCGCTCTTTGTGGTATGCACACGAACTACTAGTGTCTACAACAAAACAGACCTTACTTAAAAAATACCCCTCGTATAATGAGACAATTTTTCCATTGCAATTATGAATGATTTTTTCTTATATGGAAGGTGAGTGGGCAAGAACACTTTTCTACCTTAGGCTATTTCCAGCCACTTCATCACAATGTAGAATCTCACAAAATCTTCATTTAAAATAGTTTTGTTATCTCCTGAAGAAGAGCCCAAACAGCTTGTGACCTGGGATCCTTTTGGCCTCTCCAGAATAATGGAGAGCTCTTAAATTATTAGATCCCTACCGGAACTGACCATTGGGTAATCCCATTATGCATGTCTTTAAAACCACAAGACCTCCAACTTTGACTAGATTCTAATTCTTCCATTCAAGGAACATTGGCGTTCTGCATCATTATTGTAATACTTTCAATGGGTTTTCCATAATATGAGTGTCTGCCCTTTTCTTTCAGCATTTTCGTCACCATCCAAATTCAACCAATGAGATTTGGGGTTCTCATTACATCACACTGTTATTGTGTTTATTCCATTTTAATTGGCATGGAAAAACTCTGTGGCATCCTGGGGCTTGTAGTTTAGTGAAGCCCAAGAGCTCTTTGGCTGGAAATTCTAATTGCTCTCCCTGAACTAGAAGGCCCAGGACTCCATAGTATGTTGCAATGGCAGTTAAAGTGGCATAATCTATATAAATAAAAATGTAATGTTTGTTTGTGGGATTAACAGAACTCAAAAACCACTGTACGAATTGACACCAAATTTGGACACAAGACACCTAATAACCCAATGTATGTCCTTCACTCAAAAAAAATTTAGTCTTTTGGGAGTTGTAGTTGCTGGGATTTATAGTTCACCTACAATCAAAGAGCACTCTGAACCCCACCAACGATGGAATTGAACCAAACTTGGCACGCAGTTCTCCCATGACCAACAGAAAACACTGGAAGGGTTTGGTGGGCAGTGTCCTTTGGTTTTGGAGTTATAGTTCACCTACATCCAGAGATCACTGTGGACACAAACAATGATGGATCTGGACCAAACTCTAAACAAATACTCAATATGCCCAAATGTGAACACTAGTGGAGTTTGGGGAAAATAGAATCTTGACTTTCAGGAGTTGTAGTTGCTGGGATTTATAGTTCACCTACAATCACAGAGCATTCTGAATCCCACCAACGATAGAATTGGGCCAAACCTCCCACAAAGAACCCCCATGTGCACCACAGCAACGCGTGGCAGGGGACGGCTAGTAATGCTATAAAAAGTGATGGAGTCCAAACTAAAATCACTCTGAAGAGACATTTTGGCTGGCTCAGTACTCATATAAAATTAAAAGGCGAGGGCAAGTTGGGTTTCAGGGGATGGTTTTTTCAACAGAAAAATATTTTCTTTTCTTTACCAAAAGTGGACAAAAGTTCACTGCAGTCTGATTAAAAATGTGACTGGGCTGCCAGGAGTGAGATAAAACTGTGCGAAGGAGCCAGAACCAGCCAATAAGAGATGCCAACCGCTTATTCTTGATTAAAGCTCTTCTGTTAGGCCTTGATATTTCCAAATATTTTTGCTATTATGTTTGCCTCAAAGCTAGCCTTCAAATTATTCACAAAGAAAATTGGATTAGGCGTACACATTAAAGTTCTTGTTATGTTGTCTGGAATGATTAACAAAAGGACACCGCCAGCATGTGTAGAAGGGGCTGACATCATTAACCTGAAAACAGTTTGTGCTGGATTATTATCGTCTCTGTCTTGTACTGCAAAGATCACAGGACAACACGTTTCTTAAAACAGATCCTCAAATGATGTGAAAACAATTCAGCCTGACAAAAGACCTCATCAGACAGGATGAATTTAGCATCTTAGGATGGTTTCACCCTGTCTAATATATAACATCCCTGTAGTAACCTACAGATGTGAGAGCTGGACCTTAGGGAAGGCTGAGTGAAGGAAGATAGATGCTTTTGAGCTGTGGTGCTGGAGGAAAGTTCTGAGAGTGCCTTGGACTGCGAGAAGATCCAACCAGTCCATCCTCCAGGAAATAAAGCCCGACTGCTCAATGGAGGGAAGGATACTAGAAACAAAGTTGAAGTACTTTGGCCACATCATGAGGAGACAGCAAAGCCTAGAGAAGACAATTATGCTGGGGAAATTGGAAGGTAAAAGGAAGAGGGGCCAACCAAGGGCAAGATGGATGGATGGCATCCTTGAAGTGACTGGACTGACCTTGAAGGAGCTGGGGGTGGTGACGGCCGACAGGGAGCTCTGGCGTGGGCTGGTCCATGAGGTCACAAAGAGTCGGAGATGACTGAATGAATGAACAACAACAACAATATATGGATCCCCACACCAGACATCCCGCTACATCATGTGACTTCTGTCAGAGGTCCCACCACCAATTGGGGTGAAAGCATCATCGGACACTTTCCTCCCCAACACGGAAAGCTTACTGTGTTGTGCTGGCTCCAATAGAGTCAGCATGGGACTTCTCACCTGATCTTTATGATGAGGCCCTAAGCCAGGTCAAGTTAAATCATGGATCTTTAAAACACATGCTACCCTCCCTCTGTGCATTTTTTTTTAACTTCAAGCATGGATGATTAGAATCTTCAACACTTTGCATCACTTCCTAATATACATTGTTGATCTTGTTTAGTAATGTGAGACCATGAGGATGTCTAGATTTAATTTTTATTACTTTTTCCAAAGTTGTACGGTGTCTACATTGAAGAATTAATACACTTTGAGTCTACTTTAACTGCTATGGCTCAATATTGTAACTGTAGTTTTACAAGATCGTTAGCATTCTGTGCCAAAGAGTGGCCGTGCCTCACCAAACTACAAGTCCATGATTCCATAGCATTGATCCATAGAAGTAAAAGGGCATGTCTACACTGACCATTTAGTTTAGTGTAAATATGGATCAGTCCTGCAGCAGCTATACTTCCCACAGGGTTTATCTGGGTTAATCAGGGGCAAGGCCTCTTTAACACAGCATTGCCCTGGGTTACCCAAAGCCAAAGTCTGAATATTACCCTTAGGGGCAGGGAGAATAGTTGGGCTCATTCCCAACTAGACAACTCTTGCAACAGCCATCCTCCATCCCCTAGGATCAGGCAGCCCAGTAACACAGGATAGCAATCCCCCTTTCCAAAGCACCATGTTGTGGTGGTCCCCGACTGCAACACAGAGCTTAAATTTTCCCCATTCCTTACTCTACAGCAGCCAAAATGACAGGGAGCACTGAGAATTCATAAAAAGGGTTATCTCGAGTAAAAGCAGTTTCTTTATTTGCAGTATTTCACTGCCACTGTGATCCTGTGCTCCTAATTTCAGTGAATGTGGAGGCCTGACTATTTGAAATTAAAATCTTGCCTTCCTTAACATATTAAACATTCAGCATTAAATGTGTGTGCAATAATGAATCCAAGAACAAAGAAACCACCAGCTTTGAAGGAGATGTGACTGAACTCATCTACAGTGCTATATCCACCACAGAAATAGGAGATAAAAATTGTGAGAGTCCCATGCCCTTTGTGGTTGATTTCCATCCACTATCTACCAACTACCACTTAACAATCAAATAAAACTATATTTTCATTGCTGATTCACCATATCTTGTGGACACAATGAATCAGCCTCCTATCACTGCTTTCTATCAACCAACTGCTTTAAAAAAGCTGCTGGTAAAGGTTGAACTAAAAATACCAATGGAAAAGTGTGGATCACTTCAAGGTGCATCTGAGCGTTGTGTCACATCTGCCTATCTGTGTGAAACATTGACTTTTCAAAGCAAACAAAAACAGACACATTCAACAAAATGTGACTTAGAAATCCACCAATGTAATATATGTAATTGAATGCCAACATCCTGCTTGTAGAACACAAATGTGTGGGGGAAAATAACCATTAATCTTTGCACAGGATTCTGGAAACATAAATCAGTAATCCCCAGTAAAGGTTGGAACAGAACAGCCTGTTACAAAACATTGTAATTCTGAGAGACACGGCTTACCCAACATGGCTGTATTCCAGCATTGAAACCATAGACTTGACACCTTGACATCAGTGTTAATGTAAAGGAAAATGTTGCTATTTTCACTAGTAGATTCGGCGGAATTCCACACTTAGATTCTA
Source organism: Anolis sagrei (assembly GCF_037176765.1). Lineage (NCBI taxonomy): Eukaryota > Metazoa > Chordata > Lepidosauria > Squamata > Anolidae > Anolis > Anolis sagrei. The sequence goes on from NC_090023.1 coordinate 158,831,032, forward strand.
GGAAGCCTGTAACTGCCACTCGATGTTCTTTTTCACTTCCATCCCAACAGATATGGCTAAGGGAGTTGGAAGCTTTAAAATTGTGCTTTTAATAAACAATCATTTTTATCATTTTATAACATCTACTTCAATTTTATAATATGCTTCTGGGATTCAGGTTGTAGCTGAAAACACGGTCTGAGATGAAACTAGAAAAAAGCCCAGTTTCAAATGCTAGGCAATGTAAGCCTGTTCCCTTAAAGCCACTTCACTCCCTTTCTTTCCCAGTCACATCATAGAAGGCTACTTCACCCAGCAACAACCAATTTTTCAGCTAAGCATAGCCAATACTCTTTGTTTTTTCTCTCTGTTTTTGCCTGAAAGAGGTGCAGGTACTTTTTAGTTTTAAACCCTCAATTATTTTAAGTTGGGTTATGAGGGGTGAGTGTACCAAATCTGGTCCAGATCCATCAAGCCTTTGTGGTAGAAACCAACTAACCAAACAACCTAAGTGCATAAATACTTTGACTATAGATAGAAATAGATGTAGATATAGATTTAAATACAGATATGTCTAGGCCTCCATTGTCATTAAACATTATATGAGAAGTGGGGCAAAGCACACAGACCCAAGTCTTAATCCTACCATTACAGTATGTCCTCAAACCATGAAGGTCCCAGAGTGGATGGCTGGCTGGTAGTTGGAAAGTCTGCAACTGTTTCGCTTGATGTTATGTGCCAATGTAGAACTTGTTATGATAACTAAAAGCATTAACATAAGAAAGGACGAGGAGACATACATCTGAATACTAATATATCCATTTGGCAGAATTGATAGTACTCCACTTTTTTTTTTTTGCTTTAATTTCCCTCACAGCAATTAAAGGACACTTTGAAAAGGACATTTCGAATAGACATTAAATCAATACTTCAAGGAGAAACTCCAGGATGTGAACTTTTTCATATTTTGAAAGGGGTTTTCTGACTTGGCATAAGGCGACCTTTCCCATCCTGACATTGGCCAGACATGTTAGACCAGTGGTTCTCAAACTCCCTAATGCCATGACCCCTTAATACAATTCTCATGTTGTGGTGACCCCCAACCATAACATTTTTGTTGTGACTTCACAACTGTAATTTTGCTGCTGTTATGAATCATCACGTAAGTATCTGATATGTAGGATGTATTTTCATTTACTGGACCAAATTCGGCACAAATGCCTGATATGCCCAAATTTGAATTCTAGTGGGATTGAAGGGGAGATTGAGGCTGTCATTTGGGAGTTGTAGTTGCTGGCATTCATAGTTCACATACAATCAAAGAGCATTCTGAACTCCACCAACGACTGAATTGAACCAGTCTTGGCACACAGAACTCCTATGACCAACAGTAAATACTGGAAGGGTTTGATAGGCATTGACCTTGAGTTTTGGAGTTGTAGTTCACCTTTATCCAGAGAGCACAGTGGACTCAAACAATGATAAATCTGGACCAAACTTGGCATGAATACTCAACATGCCCAAATGTGAATACTGGAGGAGGTTAGAGAGAATAGATCTTGACATTTGGGAGTTGTAGTTGCTGGGATTTATAGTTCACCTACAATTAAAAGAGCATTCTGAACTCCACCAACAATAGAATTGGGCTAAACTTCCTACACAGAACCCCCATGACTATAAGAAAATACTGTGTTTTCTGATGGTCTTTGGCGACCCCTCTGATACCCCCTTACAGCCACCCCCTTGGTCCCAACCCCCAGGTTGAGAAACACTGTGTTAGACCAACACTTCCATCATCCTCAGTCAAAATAACCAGGAAGCCCAGATTACTGAATTCTAGCATATTGTTGCCTTATGGTTCATACCACAACTTATAGCATTTGTAACATTCCATCCTATGGACAATTGTTAGGTATTTTAGCATCCCGGTTCTAAAATACTTATATTATAGGATGTCAAGTATGATTCTTATATTATAGGATGACAAGTATGATTGTGGGAGGTGTTGTAAAGGAATATCTTATACCATTATTATTAATAAGACAGAGGCTGCAAGAAGAAGAAATGCATCACAGTCTTAAAAGCAATTTATAGGATTATGAATAGGCAGTTTACAGGATTGTGATGTTTTGCCTTTTGCACCTGAAATTCTGACTTTTGAATGCTTGTTCTGAAACCTTATATAACACAGAAATTGGTATCAGCAGAAATCATGACATCACATGAGGGGTATTTTTTAAGTAAGGTCCGTTTTGTTGTAGACACTAGTAGTTTGCGCACATACCGCAACGAGCGCGTGTGTTGTGTACCGGCATGCCTTGGGAACAACTGTGCTCAGTTTCCACTCTGTAGCTAACCTGTACAGTTCTGTTCTGTGCTTTAAACATGTTTAAGACTATCAACTCACCCGCCGCATGTGAGGTTCGCTCAGTGATACGGTTTTTGTCAGCAAGGAACCTGCCTGCTGCAGAAATTCATTGACAGGTTTGTGAAGTGTACGGTGATACTGTTATGAGTGAAAGCAAAGTGCGTAAGTGGGTACGACAATTCAAAGATGGCCGTGACAACATCCATGATGAGGACCGCTCCAGTCGCCCTTCTTTGATTACAGACGATTTGGTGGCTTCAGTTGAAGCAAGGATTCGTGAAGAGAATATTTTAAAATTGGTTCAGAAGTATGATAAGTGTTTGAACAAACTTGGCAACAATGTCGAAAAATAGAGTGAAGTATGTACTTTCTGAAATAAACTTTCATTGTGTACTTATGTTCAAACGGACCTTACTTTAAAAAATACCCCTCGTATTTATTATTTACTAGCTGTACCCGGCCACGCGTTGTTGTGGCCCGTTGTGGAGAAATGGGAAAGAAATAAAAGAGGAAGAGCTTATTTCTATACTATCAATACACAATTGAAGTGGCAAAGTGTCAACCTAATATAGGCCCATCTCAGTCTCCTCGAGGCCAAAGGGTTATATGGATTTGTGGAAGGGCCCTGGGTTATCTGAGTCCACACTGCCATATAACCCAGTTCAAATATATTATATAGGTATTATTATTATTATTATTATTATTATTATTATAGATGTATAGATAATATTATAGGCATGTAGATATTATTATTATTATTATTATTATTATTATTGACACAGATATTATTATTATTAACGGCATATAGCTATTATTGGGTGTTGTTTTAATGCATGCTCTGTATAGTCATTTAGCTTTGTGGCAGATTAAGTTCTTTCCAGTTATTTTTTTTTTGGGGGGGGGGGTTGTGTGTGAAGGACATAGATTGCTTTGGTAGGTGTCTTGTGTTCAAATTTGGTGTCAATTCATCCAGTGGTTATTGAGTTCTGTTAATCCCACAAATGAACATTACATTTTATTTATATAGATTTACCACATTTTTATCCTGCCCTTTTCAGCCACAATATAAATACATACATATCAATTAAAACAGTTAATATCACATAGCAAAAAAATCCATATAAAACCACTTAAAAATATAATAATCATTGTCTACCAGTTCAACTCCTTATCTTTCACTGAAGCCAATAAAACTAAGCTAATGACATTCCCAAATACAGAAAATGAACCATTTTAAAAAAAAATGACACATTTCCTCCACACACACTAATTAAGGATGTAATTTTTATTTAATTCTATTCCTGCAGGAGATATCAAATCATTAATTCAATTTCTTCCTTGATGAAAATTGTGTTGTTTTCAAGGACATTCTCACATGCCTTTTTAACCCAAACCCACCATTTTTCCACATCATGTATTGCCTAGAGAAGTACAGAATACAGCCAAGAATTGTCTGGCTATCGATGTTCTAGAAGCTGTTCGCAAAACAATACTAGCACTCCCAGGAAGTTTCCAAGAATCCTCTGGAAGGTCCCAGAGAACAAGGTTATTGTGCAGAACATAACCAGATATAGTGGGCTTTGGTCATCCCTTTATTAGAGTTCCTTCTACAAGACTTCAAATATTCTTTTCATCTCTAGTACCCATCTCTCTCATTTGCTCATACTGCTGCTGGTTATGATAACCTAGCTACTTTGTTTACAATCCTCTGTGGCATCATCACATCGCTTCTAACATAGCATCTCCAACAATGTGAATTTCTATAGCTACTAGACTGGATTGACCTTGAAGGAGCTGGGGGTGGTGACAGCCGACAGGGAGCTCTGGCGTGAGCTGGTCCATGAGGTCACAAAGAGTCAGAAATTACTGAACAATATCAGTATTAGCAGGAATTTCCTCCATGAATCCAGTATTTTCTCCCCATTCAATATTCCATTATATACCTCCAATAGTTTAGGGATCAGCATATCTTTAAAGGTTTTATAAAATTCTGGACCTAGTCCATCCAAATCTGGGGCCTTTCCAATCTTTAATTTTTTAATAGTTTCTTCTATTTCATATCTCTCAATGGGCTTCTCTAATAATTCTTTATCTTCTTCTAATTCACCTTCCCAATTTTCCTCTACATATTTCCTAATTTCTTCTGTGGAGCAGGCCTTTGTTTGGTATAATTCTTTATAGAATTCTTCAAAAATCTCTATTTTTTCTTTCCTTGGTCTACATAGGTCTTTTTTATTTCTTATCGTGTTTATCATATTTTCCATTTTCTTTTTCGTTTCTTTCTTTCTTTCTTTCTTTCTTTTTTTTTTTTTTTGCATTGATCTAGCAGTGCTTGGAAGAGTTACTTCTCTAAACTAGCCACACCAGTTGATTCTGGAAATTTTAGTCCAAAAATAACTTTGCCAAGCTCTAAATATACAGAAGGAATTACTAGTAATGGGAAGCCTATTTTTGAGATTCATGAATTGAATATAAATAAGTTGAGAAGTTTGGACTCAGAGCTATCACAGTTAGAACTATTGCAAGGAGTAAAAACATGAGGAATTCATTTTTTCTAAGTGTCCTTTCATCAGGCGTGATATAAATAAAGAAACAGCCAATGTTGTGTGTTCCAAACTTCTTTTGGGTCAAGTTGGTATAGAGACAATAGGATTTCATAGTTAATGCTGATCGTGCAGCATAGAACAGGCTTCTGTCATAAGACATACTTGGCAAGGATGCAGCAAATAAGGCTTTCTGCTTGTTAGCTGTAATATAAGCAGAAAGGTTTTGTTTAAAAAAACTATTCTGTATGGTTCACTACTGAAGGCTCATGTGGTTTAAAAAAACAGCACAGCAGTTAATGTTTCATTGTGTATATCAGTTTCGGCAGTACAGTAGATCTAAAGAATTGGAGCTCTGCCTGGTTCCAAACCAATTTTCATTCAGAACTTAGGGGCATTGCCCAGCCCCTAATTTTCGTACATTACATTCTTTTGGAAGTCAGAAGAGAGCAGGGATATGACACTCCAGAAAGTGTTCCTAATTCAGTCCCTCAATAGATTGAAGGTCCCATGGTCCCTCTGCATTTGCTCTGATGGCTAGACTTGATGGAAATCATACTACCTCATTTGCCCATTGTACAACACTAGCTCTCCACTTTCAACATGGAGCCCATTAGATATCACACAGGGATTTTTGGCCAGGCTCTGTGCTGAAAGAGAGGAAGTGGCACACATCACTACTGAAGCAACATGGGGGCCTGTTGGAGTTCAGCCCGTGTTTGTGTTTTAGGATCAAGGTGCTTCTGATGTGGGGAATGATGATGTCACTGAGGATCAGAATGGAGATGGTTTGGTCAATGATATTAATGCAGAGAATGACATAGGGACACCAGTTCAAATTGTAGTTTCCCATGAGAATGTTCCTACAGAGTATAGGGATGTTAGTTTACTTCCTGATCCAGAGAGTTGCCAAGATTTGGAGTTTGAAAACAACTTGACACATGGAAAAACTAATGAGCAGATAGATAATAAGCACATAGACAGACGGCTGGAATTTAGCCAAAACAGACAGCTTAGCCAAGGTCTTCGCCATTCTGCTAGGCTTCGAAAGATAAGGGCAAGAGGCAGTCAAGGGAAATGAAACAGTTTCTGGGTGCTGGGAATAGCCTAACAGAAGGATATAAAGTTCTCAGCAGGGAAAATCTAGTGAGATGAAGCATCGTTTCAGAATCTTGCTCGTTCTCTGGAAGCCTTGCTTGGAAGATTCATGTTAAATATTTCTTGTTTATGGTTTGACTCTTTGCTTCTTGGAATTATATACTCATGCTGTGGATTAATGTTTTCCTGCCTCTGTGGATTTTGTTATAAAAGTTTAGACTTTGCTTTTGAACTTTGCTGAACCCTGCCTTGGAATACTTAGTTCTTGTTTATCTTCCTAACTTTTTGGACTTATCTATTTTCTTATTTTTACCTTGCTGTTTTTACTTATCTTCAATAAAAAGGATTGTTTTCTTACTCAACGTGTGGTGCTTTAAAGTAGGAGGGTTATTCCTGTTCTGGAGTGCAACAGGGTCTTCCCATGTTGCCTTACCAGAAATGGGGGAAGTTGGGTGGTGACATCTCCCCCCATGGAATGAAGACTAAGGCATGTCACATGATGTGGGATTTTGAGCAACAGTTTCTCCAAACCCTTCGCCAGGAGCCCATGGATTTGCCAAAATGTATGGAAAATCCATGGGCCTTTGTTATGAGGCCCACAACCTCTTGATATCTGTGGGCCAGAGCTGTACTCTGAAATAGAAAATATGTCAGAAAAGTTGTACACGGTGAGGCAGCATAACTTCCTTTTTCAAAACTTAATAAAACCCATTGTATGAATCAGAAATTTTTATTTTTTATATAATGTAGGCACATATGTAAAGTTTTGTTTTACGTAGTTTTGAAGATCAAATTAGGTAGGTGACGTCCCCCATTCTCCATTCTCCATACACTGAGTAAACCGATTTCTGGTGTTTGTCATTACTCTTGCCAGCACAGCAGGCGTTATGTTGGCTATTTCTTCCTGGATGTTGGTCTTCAAATCTTATAGGGTCCTTGGACGGTTCACATAAACATGGGATTAAAAAAAACCAAACCCCATAGAAAAAAATCACAAGGGGCCAAATCTGGAGAGCGGGCCAGCCATTCCAAATCCGCTCAAAATGTAGGCCTCAACGGCAAAAGCATGCTCCTCACTGTTCCAACGCATGATGGCGACTGAACTGTGTCAGGACAAAACTTTATACTCCCGCTTCTCGAACGAGACCACTAGCGCTCTGCTACGTCTTCAACCAACTGAATGGAGTGCATTTAAAAAAAGGAAGTTATGCTGCCCCACCCTGTATATATGTAACACTGTCCCCAGATCACAGAAAAATCTGGGTTTTTAAAACTGTGTTCAGAAGATGAACTCTTCATCCCTGCCACCTGACCTTGACTAGCAGCTACTTACTTTGATTAGAAAAGGGAGAGGGGTGCATTTAAGGACACCATCACAATGAAAGCTGAATCCGCTATCTGCCCTCGTTGAACTCCAGTGAATTCCAGCTATGCCTGTCCCTTCCAATTGTTTGTATAACTGTATCATTAATTCTGTTTATTGGCCACTCTAATACCAATATACAGCGGAAAATTTGATTTGAATATCTATAGAATTGCTTATCTTTTTTCCTGGCATATATTACAGCTGATAATGTCACAATTTCTTATACTCTCCATTTCTTCCTCCTTGCTAAATATATGCCTAAGGGGGGAAATAAGAAGCTATATAGATCTGCTGTTTCATGACATAAAAACAAAGGGAGATCCTTCTAATTGTAGAAAAGCTTGCACTTTCCTTAACATATGTAGAAGGATCTCCCATAGTTTTTCTTTCATGAATCAACAGCCCTATATCTTTTCTACAAAGACTGAAGAAGCGGTTCTCTAAGGAGTTTATCACATTAGCAAGCAAATTGCAGTCACAGAAGGACAACACATCTTTGCTTTGGACTTATCACATGATGTTGCTTCTTTTCTACCACTCTCACAGTCGGAGACTGTTGGAAGGCATTTCTTTTACAATAAGAGTCATAACTGAATTTGAAAGAAATGCTTTCCAGGCTGTTGTTATTTTGTGCCATGTGGACAGATATCTAATTATCACATCTTCCTGATTTTTCATGCAACAGGTGGCAATGGTGTGTGGGCAAGAGGTTCATTTTTTGCATTAACTTGCCACCTTCCTGTGCCAAAAGGCTTCTGTTTCTCCTCCCAAAATGGCCATAGGAAGTTATGTCACTTCCTGTCTTGATTTTGAAAGGGGGGGGGAGAGAGAGAGAGAGAGAAAGGGCAGTCTCCAAAGGGATGTATGGCTGTTTTACGTGGTTTCCTGCATTAGAAAGATTTTTTGCATAATTTTCAAGTGAAATCACCTTGAAACAGTGAAGACATCTGCCCTTGCGCTATGCTACTCTGCTGCTGAGTATGCATGCCCAGTGTGAAACACATCTCACCACACTAAAACACTGGATGTGGCTCTTAATGAGACATGCCACATTATCACGGGGTGTCTGCGCCCTACACCACTGGAGAAATTACACTGCTTAGCCAGTATTGCACCACCTGACATCCGCTGCAAAGTAGCAGCCAATAGTGAAAGGACCAAGACAGAGACATCTCCAGCTCATCCCCTGTTTGGGTATCAGCCAGCACGTTAATGACTTAAATCAAGAAATAATTTTCTAAGATCTACAGAGACACTTGCTGGAAGAGCAAGCAAGAGTCCAAAAGTGGCAGGCTCAAACCCAGAGCCTCAATCAATGGCTGATACCAAATGAGAGACTCCCACCTGGGCACACAGAAGACTTGGCAACTTGGAAGGCGCTGAACAGACTGCGTTCTGGCACCACGAGATGCAGAGCCAACCTTCAGAAATGGGGCTACAAAGTGGAATCCATGACATGCGAGTGCGGAGAAGAGCAAACCACTGACCACCTGCTGCAATGCAACCTGAGCCCTGCTACATGCACCATGGAGGACCTCCTTGCGGCAACACCAGAAGCACTCCAAGTGGCCAGATACTGGTCAAAGGACATCTAATCAACTACCAAGCTTGCAAACTCTGTGTCTTTTGAATGTTTGTTTGTTTGTTCTGTCAAAAATGTAATACAACTGTTCAGTTGCCTGACACAATAAATAAATAACCTAGAAACTTTGCTAAGGAATTTTTAATGGGGGGGGGATATGTGGTATGGGGATCATATGTAGCTCAGAAGCTGCACTTTCCTTATGCCTACTCCCATGAGTAATACTTTCTATATTGTTTTAGGGCTTTAAACATCTTGAGATGTTAGGTTAGGATGAAAGAAAATGCTAAGATCAGAGTCATGGGTGAGTGGGGCACTCAAGTTGAAATATCATTTTCTTCTTTGAACGAGGATACATTTATTTCTAACTGTTGTACTTGCATGCCAATTGTTGCATATAATGAACTTTTCCTAGTTTCCAAAATCTTTGGCATCAAATGTGTTCCTGGCCGGAAGGCTATTTTTGTATTTGTTCAGACTTTACTGGTGCGATGTTTAATAGCTCCCCCAACAGGAATATATATATATATAAATAACTTTCTCCAGCTGGGACTCCATCAAAACAAATGTGAGAGCACAAGCAGACAGGTACAAGGCTGAAGCAAAAGAATTGTGCCCAGGAGGTTTTTACTACGTGATCTCAGGAAAAATAAAAACAAGACCGTTCTGAACCTTGCCAAAACAGCACATGAAGGATGCTAAAAAATGACATTTTAGGTAACAGCCACAGGCTTTCAGTGGAACAGCCTGCTTTCCTTTTCTGTGAAGATTATAATGGGGAAAGGCCCTTTTTCAAATCCGCAACAGTGACATTAAAAAGGCTTTATGGGATGGGCTCATAATCCCATTTTAATGGTCTGTAAGTGGATGGTGTTGAATAGGCTTCCATCTCCAGATCTGTGTTTCTGCTTGGATGTGCACTAGAAAGGAACCGAGCCTGAAGCCCTTTTATTGTGAACACATACAATGGACAAAAGCCCTTTCTACAGGGCTTACTTTTTGAGATTGTATTTATTACAAAAACAATCATGCAACTGTCTATGTTCCAACAGAAAGAAAGGGAGGTGAAAATGATGTCCATGATAATGCAATATTAAAGGGTAAATATGCTACTATGACATTTCCTGTTTGCTTATTAATCTAATAAAGTTTAAAATATTTTTCCATTGGTTAGAAATATGTTAGTAGAACAGACATCTCTACAAACCTAGATATATAAAAAAAGAGTCGCTATTGCCATCCTCTGAAACGGAGAGAGTGTGACTTGCCCAAGGTCACCAAGTAAGTTTATGTAAAGATTTCAGCCCACTGAGAGACTTAAAAAAAACTGTCAATCTAATTTGTGTTTCTCAGAGTTTCATTGGCATTCTCTTTCCATTCCTGTTCGCTGTTGGGTTGTGAGATTCTTTTCTTTTCTGAAAGTTCTGCTTATTTTGTTCACACTTTTATGACATATTTCCACACTAACTAAAGTGTGTTTTTGTACATTTGTAAATGTCTAAATGGTTTTGTGCACACATGTCAACCTCAAAACACGCTATAGTGGAAAATAATTTTGTTAGATTCAACAGCCTCAACAAAAACCGAATTTTTCCACCTCCCAGGCATGTTGTAAAGAAAAAAAACATATGTTGCACTAAGAATTCATAGTTTTGCAATATGTATGAGGAATTCGCTGTAAATAAAACTATGCACCCATTTTAAAATCTTTTTAAACCTAGAAGAAATACGAGGGGTATTTTTTAAGTAAGGTCCGTTGGAACATAAGTACACAACGAAAGTTTATTTCAAAAATGTAAATTTATTTTCTGAAAGTACATACTTCACTCTATTTTTCGACATAGTTGCCAAGTTTGTTCAAACACTTATCATACCTCTGAACCAATTTTAAAATACCCTCTTCATAAAAACCTGCCGCCTGCTCCGATAACCAAATCGTCTATAATCAAAGAAGGGCGATCGGAGCGGTCCTCATCATGGACGTTGTCATGGCCATCTTTGAATTGTCGTACCCACTTATGCATTTTGCTTTCACTCATAACAGTATCACTGTACACTTCACAAATCTGTCGATGAATTTCTGCAGCAGGCAGGTTCCTTGCTGACAAAAACCGTATCACTGAGCGAACCTCACATGCGGCGGGTGAGTTGATAGTCTTAAACATTTTTAAAGCACAGAACAGAACCGTACAGGTTAGCTACAGAGCGGAAACTGAGCACAGTTGTTCTCGAGGCATGCCGGTACACGACGCACACGCTCGTTGCAGTATGCGCACGAACTACTAGTGTCTACAGCAAAACAGACCTTACTTAAAAAATTCCCCTCATATTTAAATAAATGTGTGTATTTCAATTTGAAAATTTCATACAGACTGATATTCTGTAGGTAAATATTCTTATATTTGCACATTTACTTTATTAGTCATTATGCAACAGACACACTCATTCCACAATTGCGTAAGTGAAATTTCATCACTGTAACTATTTCAGTTGCAGCTTCTAGAGTTGTGCATACATAGTCATTTGTCAGTGCTTTCTTTGTACAATTTTATTCACTGATAATATAATTTCACAATGGTGATAAGCAGCCACAATAGCAGATACGTGAGGTTTGTATTCAGTAGAAGAGTAGTACAGAATGACTACTACTTAAATACGTGAGTGTAGATGAAGGCCATGTCTACATGGGCCAAATAAAGCAGACTTACCTTGTCACTACTGTGAGGTGACCACATGACACATGGCTAGTTATGCTATTTCAAACCATTCATCTGGAACAGGGGGAAACAGAATTTCTACGAAGCTCCAGAGTGATCTCTTTGTTTTGAGGTGTGCACAGCTGGATCGCATTTACTACTATCTTGCTGGTGATGTTGTGTCTGCTAGTCACATGACTAGTTACCTGTCATAACCTCTTCAAAAGTAAAGTCACCAGCAAGCCTCTACAAGAAAGCTGCTTTTGGCCAGTGAAGTAGCATCAAAAAGGAAATGTTCCCATGCTGATTGGAATAGCTCCAAAGCAGAGTACTCAGGATTATTTTGGTAAGTGTAAACGAAACATAACACTGCAGAAATTCTGACAAAATCCAGCAACTTCACACAAAAACAAGGGCACAAAAATGAAGGTAGGCTTCAGAGAAACACAGTAAATTGAGATTGTAATTTTCATATCCATACATTCATTAAGCTTCAGAGATGTAAACAACATACCTCTCCCCACTCTTAGGCCCCTTCTACACTGCCCAAAAACCTGGGAGGAAGTGGGTTAAAATAACCCACTTCCTCTCAGGTTTCAGTCCCCACCCCTTCCCACAACCCAAGCTTTCTCTTGTGGGGGGGGGGGGGGGGTTGGATAGATGCCAACCTGAGTCAATCTGAAATGGCATCAAGCCATACCCAGCCCAACATCTCCAACCTTACCCAAGGGACCTGCCAGCAGCACAGGCCCTTCTATAGAGTCCTCCTGATGCTTGGAAATGAGTCCACACACACCTTCTGACATGCCCCTAATCGCACTTTATTAATGATCTAGGATTGTCTGCTAGCTCCATTTCTCTCCAAATACCCATCCTAGTTATATGTCACCTTGTCATGCTCAGTATTTTAAAATTTTAATTATTACATTTGGCCCTGCCATAGATTTTTAATCCGCCATGGTGTTACTGTTATTGTTTATTGCTTTGTTTGTGAGTTTATTTATTGTTTGTATTGCTGTATTGTTTTATTGATGTATTTGGACTCGGCCTCTTGTAAGCCGCACCGAGTCCTCCGGGATATGGTAGCGGGGTATAAATAAAGGATTATTATTATTATTATTATTATTATTATTATTATTATGCCATTTTCTCATGTCAGGGAGACTCTACAGAGGGGCCTGCCCTACTGGCAGACATCCTGGGTAAGTTTTGGGGTAAATGGGGGACTGGGGGGGGGAGGGGTCGTCCTGAAGGAGCCCGAAAAACTAAGATAGCTGTGGGGATTGACCTCGGGCACTGAGGAACTGAGGAAGCAGTCCCAGAAGTCAATCCTCGCAGGGCCCACACCTGGAAAGATCTGAACTTTAGCTTAACATCTGGATCTTTCCAGGTGTTTAATTAATGCAGAGTTAGCTGGGAAAACCTAGTTTCCTCTGCATTAATTTGCCTTTACTTGAGACATCAAAATAAAAATGGGACAGGTCCCACATTTTGAGCCTGTCTGGAAGGGCCCTCAGAAGGTGAAAATTGATTTTTTTTAAAAAAAAATTACAAAGTTGCCTTATATTGAATACGAGCACTGGTTCATCTATTCATTATTGTCAGCACCAACTGGCAGTGGCTCTGCATAATTTAGGCAAGATTCTTTCTCCCTACATGGAGACCAGTGGAATTATCTGGTGATCCTCCATCCAAGTGTTAACCAGAACCAATCACATTTAATTTCCAAAAAGATATGACATTGAGATTCAGGAATGTGTAAAGCCACATATGGTGGCACCTTACAAGGAAAACTAAACCCAACACATTTTTTCTAGCCCTCTATGTACATCACAGTTTGAAATCAGGTTGTTTTTGAGACTCAATATTAAAACTAGATGTAACACTAGGTAAACAATAGTTTTCCTATTTCCCCTCACTTTCTCTGTAGTGTGTAGCAGAACTTATATAGGCCTGAAGTCATTGTTTGCTCTGGATTCTCAGAGTGTTTTGTTAAAGTGGTTGAAAGCTGCATCAAATGGCCCTGATGCACATTAACCTGAATCAGCTTGCTGTGTCATGTTGCTGTCACATAGCTGGTTGCCCCCCGCCTCCTTTAAGGATAGTAGGTCAGTGTAGATGTGCCCCTTGTGTATGCCTTCTGAATCTGTTGTTTGGGGCAGTTTAAAGATTTACGACCTCCCTCATTAATCTTTCAGTTAGACTTGGACTGGACAACTCCTGTCAAAGAGAGGAAACCATGAAGAGGAAGACTCCCCTTTGTCAACACTTCCAAATACAGGACTATATAAAAGAGAACTCAAGGCTACTTTGAAACACATTCTGTGAATTAGGTTGCAGACACACTATAAAAATAGTGGCCAGGTTACACATTTCCATGGCCGTTTTGACCTAATTCATCTCAGCAAACAACTTGAACATATAACTATGGTTTGTTCCTCTACAAACCTTTGAAGAAATCTATATATATATATAAATGCTCTGTGCATAATGAGTACCTTAAAAACAAAAGAACCAACGAACGAAATCATACCAAATTTGGCAACAAAACGTCTCACAACACAAGGAGTGACCATCACTCAAAAAATTATGATTTTGCCATTTGGGAGTTGTAGTTGCTGGGATTTATAGTTCCCCTACAATCAAAGAGCATTCTGAACTCCATCAATGATGAAATTGAACCAAACTTGGCACACAGAACTCCCATGACCAACAGAAAATATTGGAAGGGTTTGGTGGGCATTGACCTTGAGTTTGGGAGTTGTAGTTCACCTACATCCAGAGAGCACTGTGGACTTAAACAATGATGGATCTGGACCAAACTTGGCACAAGCACTCAATACGCCCAAATATGAATACAGTTGGAGTTTGGGGGGAAAGACCTTGACATTTGGGAGTTGTAGTCACTGGGACTTACAGTTCACCTACAATCAAAGAGCATTCTGAACCCCACAAACAACAGAATCAGGGCAAACTTCCCACACAGAACTCCCATGACCAACAGAAATTACTTAAGGCCACGCAATCCAACTCCCATCATCAGGGCAAGAAAACGTAATCAAAGCTCTCCTGACAAAGAGCCATCCAGCCAGAGAGAGAGAGAGAGAGAGATGATTCACACAGAGAGAGATACAGTATCATAGATTTGAAAGGGACCCTTAAAGAAGGACAATGATACGTTGCATGTTCCAGCTTGGGCAAACCAGACACTCTCCACATCAACACTGACAAAGAAACAGCAAGAAATACTGTTTACTCATAAGCATAAAGAAATTACATATATTAGAAACCAACACTTTCTCATTACTTTATTTTCCAGATCAACAGACTGGGCCACAGCAACGCGTGGCAGGGGACAGCTAGTACATTACAAAACGAGATCAGATATCAGAAAAACAAAACAGTTTCATTCATAATAGTAAAGAAATGTGAACACCAGAAATTCCTTTTGTCCCCCTTCACCTAATTAGATACTGAATCATGCTTGTTTTTTCAGGTCAATTCCACAATTACATATTACTTTCTTTCCTAGCCATTCCAACATTCTTTAATTCCTTTCCAATGTTACGGTCTTAAGTGGACAGTGATCTTAACCTTGTCTTTACAAAGGCCTTGTTGTAAAATCAGTGAATGCTTTCCTTTTGCAATAACTCGCAATATGATTTAGGGGGGGGGGGGGATACTGTCCATTTTATTAGTGGCATTCTTGTAGGGATTGTGGGCCTGGATTTAAAGCCCCAAAGCTTTTATATAAGATCTTTCACATGGTTTCGCTCTTTAAGAAGGTTTTGGCTACTAGAGAAAGAGGGCAGAATTCAGTGCAAAGGAAGAACAAGTACAGTCCACTAGCTATTGCAGAGAGCCCAAAATAGGTGGCATTTTTACTACAAATATGGTTACTACCGCATATCCTGTTCCTGAAGGCTTCACTGACTTAGAAGTGTTTGTCATTGGTACTGCCTTGCTGGTGGAAGGTAAGGAGGAATCAATTGTCACAACTAGATGCTTTTCTTGTTGTTATCTCTTCAATCTCAAACAATAAAGCATAAAGAATTTCAAATGGAAATGACACTTAAACATCTCCACTTATTAGTGGTCAGCAGTTTTTATTTTAAAATGTATGTTTTGGACTATAGCTCCCTGCCTCCTCCATTCAGCATGCCCGGTTATCAAAAGGAGAAAACATTTGATGATTTGACTGGAGGGATAAGACATGCTTGCAATGGAAAGTATATTTTGTACTAGGCATGTAATTAGCGTGTTTTTTGCATCCTTGATTAGAAAGGGTATCGCGACATGTCTCAATGCATTATAAAGAATATTGTGAGTTTTTTTGCATGCTAGTTTGAATTGCGGGGCTTGTTTTCTTGCAAAACAATTGTTTATTTAAAACATTATCTTTTGCACAGAAGGCAATCTATGTACACAAAAATATTATGCTTTTTGAATGCATTATTATTTTTGCCAAAATGTTCAAAAATAATCCTGCCAAGTGGGGACAACCACTGAAATTTTTCATCTTTTTGTGTGAGAGTGAACTAAATTAAGAGTCGCATTCTTAGCGTCAGGTTATTATTATTACCATAACTACCTTGTCTTAAGTTCTGGTGAACAAGAGGCTGGTTGTAATGTGGAGCAATTCCCCTTTTTATTAAAAAAAATAGTGTTCAAATAGGCCAACATTCAAGAATTAATAATATGATGCTAATATTTTAAATTATAATTGGAATTCATTGGATGGCCTTCTTTTCCAAAAGCAGACCTAAGAGACAGACTCATCATAGTTGATATGGGTTTAATCCTACATGGATGAACTTTAGTAAATACTAGCTTAGGGACCCGGCGGTGACCGGGTTATTTGAGAAGGCATTGTTTGTTTTGTGAAGTTTGGTAATATCAGTTTGGTAATGTGTAATGCTATTTATTTTTTTAAAAAGTCTTTCTTTTTGTTTTTTAATTAATGCTCCCATTAGAAAATGCATAAGGATGTGGGTGAACTACAATTTCCAGAATTGTGGGTCAGTCATTCCCAAGTTTGGTCCAGATCCAACAGCATCTGAGTTCAGTGATATCTAGTTAAGGGTGAACGACAACTCCCAGATTCCCAGGACAATCACCCCCAAGCTCAGCCAGTATGCACAGTTGGCCATGTTGGTTCTGTGTGCCAAGTTTGGTCACGATCCATCGTTGGCTGTGTTCACTGTTCTCTAGATAAGGGTGAACTACAACTCTCAGGGTAATCACCCCTAAACTCTGCAAATATGGACAATTGCCCATGGTGGGTCTGTGTGCCAAGTGAGTTCCAGGTCCATCATTGGTGCAGTTCTGAGTGCTCTTAGATTGCAGGTGAACTATGCATCCCAGTCACTACAACTCCTATAAATCATTGTGAATTCTCTCCAAATCATTGTGAATTCTCTCCAGTATGTTCAGTTGCTGATCAGTTCCTCTGCTGTATGCCAAAGGAAAGGGTTGGAATGGGATAAGGGAGAAGCAGTGGGTGGGGTCATGCAAATGAAGAGAGAAAGGAACACTGGGATGTGCTTGCTATAACCTGCGATGTCCTTCGAGAGAGTGACTTGCTATCTTCTCAGCACTGGAAACAATAGCCTATTTGTAGAGGCTGGAGGCTGTCTGTGTGAACAGACACCTGTGCCACATACAGATTTTCACTTTTATTATGTGTATAGATTAGGTAGAGGTAGTCCCCTGACATTAAGTCCAGTCATGTCTGACTCTGGGGTGTGGTGCTCATCTCCATTTCCAAGCCGAAGAACCAGTGTTGTCTGTAGACACCTCCAAGGTCATGTGGCCGGCATGACTGCATGGAGCGCTGTTACCTTCCCGCCGGAGCGGTACCTATTGATTTACTCACATATGCATGTTTTCGAACTGCTAGGTTGGCAGAAGCTAGGGCTGACAGCAGAAGCTCACGCCGCTCCCCGGAATCGAACCTGCGACTTTTCAATCAACAAGCTCAGCAGCTCAGTGCTTTAACCCACTGCGCCACCGGGGGCTCCTGTGTATAGATTATAGCAAGCCAATTGTTATTAATGATATGAATATCATTTTTCCAACCATTCATCCACTCACTTTGAACCATAAGCACTTCTAGCATGATGTATACATATGAAGTGGAAGTCCCATGTAGGAGGAGCATCATATAACTTCTCAACAAGGTGGTACATCCTAGTTTTATACAAACTCCATTGGCTGGATTTGGCTGAGATGCATAGTTCAATCTGCTGATAAAAATGTATAGAATATTGAGATGGTTGTATCAAGTGTGATGGAACCCTGGAGGCATCCCATAAAATAATTGTTAATTGTTAGAGGTATTTGGATGGATCCATACTAGAAGAAAAACAGTGGCTTCACATTGCAAACCACACTAATGGGATTTGAAGAGTGACAGTTCATAATGCCAGTATACATTGGCAGACACCATCCAATCTATGCAAACCCAGCTTGAAAGAGAACACATTGAATAATTTTATATTGTAGTATACTCAACGTTCCTGTTATGTCCTTGGGTTCTGATGGTGAGTTGCAGGAGGTGAGAATCCCATAAAAATTAAGTGAGAAACCTGTTATTGCCTCATTTTTCCTCAAAAGAAAAAGGGAAAACTGCATTAAATAAATAAATAAATAATGTTGTTTTAGAATGATGAGTTAGATATTGAAGACAATATGCTTATATATTTGCCTATTCCCCCCCCCCCCGCCGCCGCCCATTGCTGTTATTATGTAGTACGTAAACGTTTATGTAAGTCAATATATAACCGGATTATCATTCCTGATCTTGGTTCCCTTTTCTTTCTTCCACTTATGAGAATGAGTGCTTTAAGTCTCCTTGTCATTCTGGAGATTAGAACAAAATAATTTTCTTCGTTTTACTAATGGTTTCTTCTACTTTTAACTGTTTTTTCTTCTTGCTTCTTAAAAATCTTTAAAAGTTAAATAATTCCTTGTGAGTTCCTTACACTTCGTGACCTTGTAGCTCTGTTTGTCAACGATAGTATTTTAAAGAAGTAAAATCAATTTGTAATTATTTATTAAATATACTTAATTCATGTATCAAACATATACTTTTATGCCAAGCCAAGTTTTGTAACACATTTATATTTTAAGTAACAAAGTGACTTTCAATCTGAGTGTTAATATTGAGTGCTAATTTGTGGTTGTGTGTGTCTTTGAGTCATTTCTGACTTATGGTGACCCTAAGAAGAATCTATCACAGGTTTTCTGGGGCTGATAGTGTATGACTCACCAAAGGTCAACCTCATGGGTTTCCATGGCCAAGCTGGGAATGAAAGCCTGCTCTCCAGAGTGGTAGTCCAATTCTCAAACCACTACATCATGTTGGCTGTTGCTGCATTAAGTTTCCATTTCTCCTTTTTTTAGAAAAGGTTGAGAAAGAAATGTCTCTTTTCAATGACATCATAATTTCTGAAAAAATATATATCTAGTTAGCAGTTAGGCTGCCCAATTAATAGACCCTTGTTCTATTAAAGTGCATAAATGAAAGCAATAAAGATACCTGGTTTTTTTAGCCAATTCCAATTGGCACATACAGGCATGTAACTGGGGGGGGGGGCTTGAGGGGCTTCAGCCCCCCCCCCCCCCCTGAAATTCTCAGGGTGGTCTGCGAGAAGGCCTTACTGGTACATTATTTAAACTGTTATGTTCATTCATATCATGATCTGATCACCATGCTCAGTATATCCCATACGCATGGGGATATTGGGATAACAATACAAAAGGTTTGCTAGGGTAGACCCTCTTTCACTCAGACTCAGCCCCCCCCCCCCCCCCCAAAATCAAACTCAGGCCCTCCCGAAACAAAATCCTGGCTATGGGCCTGGGCACATAGATATGGCCCTTGTGTCTTGCTCCCGCTGCAAGCTGCTCAAGCTATGGTTGTCATCTTGCTATAATCCTACATCATCATTAATGACTTACATTACACTATGATATTGTACAAGGTTCATATTCCAGGGAGGAATGAGGAAATGTAGCTAGCTTTGCCTTCAGGACTATTGAATTATAAGAGCAAACTACATGGCTGTTATACAGGATTAGTCAAAATGAGTAGGCCAATTCGGCTACAATTAATTGTCTTATTGGCCTATTCATTTTGACTAACCCTGTATAATAGTCCTTTTCTACTATGAGTCCCATTGCTTAATGGGGGAATCCCATCACATGATAGGAAAAACAGTCCAGTGCTCTAACATACATTGCCACAATTCACTAGAAAAGTTATGTATCATATCAAAGATATACTATGTTATTGTATAGCTTTAAATTTTAGTCACTGAGACAGAATTTCAGCCTACTGTATATATACTCATGCGTAAGTCAAACACATGGATAAGTCGAGGACAGGTTTTGGGGTCAAAATTATGGATTTTGAGATGGCCTGTGGAAAAGATAAGCATCATTCTGCAAAGAGAGGAAAACGCCAAAGCCACATTAGAGGGCCACCTTCCTCTTGCCACCACCAACATTTCCCTATGTAGGCACTCAAAAAGGTCAGAAATGATATTATTGAAGGCTTTCATGGCTGGAATTATTGGGTTGTTGTAGGTTTTTTGGGGCTTTATGGCCATGTTCTAGACGCATTGTCTCCTGATGTTTCACCTGCATCTATGGCAAGCATCCTCAGAGGTAGTGAGGTCTCACTACCTCTGAGGATGCTTGCCATAGATGCAGGCAAAATGTCAGGAGAGAATACCTCTAGAACATGGTCATATATCCTGAAAAAACCTACATCAACCCAGTCAGAAATGATGTTACAACAGAAAGAGAGTGGAAGTGGGTGCTTCTTCTAGTGCAGCGTTTCTCAACCTTCCTAATGCTGCAACTCCTTAATACAGTTCCTTGTGTTGTAGTGACTCCCAACCAAAAAATTATTTTTGTTGCTACTTCATAACTGTAATTTTGTTACTGTTATGAATCGTAATGTAAATATCTAATATGCAGGATGTATTTTCATTCACTGGAACAAATTTGGCACAAATACCCAATACACCCAAATTTGAATACTGGTGGAGTGGAGTGTGGAGGAGTTGATTTTGTCATTTTGGAGTTGTAGTTGCTGGGATTTATAGTTCACCTCCAATCAAAGAGAATTCTAAACTCCACCAATGATGGAATTGAACCAATCTTGGCACACAGAATTCCCATGACAAACAGAAAATACTGGAAGGGTTTAGTGGGCAATGACCTTGGGTTTTGGAGTTGTAGTTCACCTACATCCAGAGAGCACTGTGGACTTAAAACAGTGTTGAATCTGAACCAAACTTGACATGAATACTCAGTATGCCCAAATGTGAACACTGGTAGATTTTGGGGAAAGTAGACCTTGACATTTGGGAGCTGTAGTTGCTGGGATTTATAGTTCACCTGCAATCAAAGAGCATTCTGAACCCCACCAAGTAGAGAATTGGACCAAACTCTCACACAGAATTCCCATGACCAACAGAAAATACTGTGTTTTCTGATGGTTTTTGGTGACTCCTTTGATATCCCCTCGCGATCCCCCCAGGTTGAGAAAGGCTGTTCTAGTACTATTCTGAGAAGGATACTTTTACTATTCTACTAAGAGAATTCAGTTGTTTCTTTTTTTATAAGTATTAACATACAGTAGTCATATTGACCTATGGATAAGTTGACCCATTCTTTTGAGATTTTTTTATTTAAAATTTTTAGACCTATCCATGTATATATTGACTATATTGTTTCATAATTATTTATTCAGAAACTTCAGAATGTATCACATAGTAAGTGGGTCAACCTGAGTTTGTTACAGAAAATAACCCAGGAATAGGGAAATAAGCAGTCCTAATCCCAACTGGCTCCAGCTTCACCTGATTCTCAATAAACCTTCTATATCCTAATATCTTCTACAGACCAATATGTATAAAACGGTGTGCATTGTGTACATGTATAAAGGATCTTTGAACTTTGTACCAGTACGTCTTAGCAGATTTGTCCCTGTAAAGCACACTTGCATAAAGCTCAAGGAGACTTTATGTAACCCACATCATAAGTATATGCAGTAATCAGTATTTGGGAACTAGCATTTTATTACAATTTTTAAAATCCTATGAATCAGGCTTAATATGGAGAGATTAGCATGTAAATAGACTGGTGTTTTGAAGCAAAAGCTGAAATAAATGCAGTCATGTGGAAATGAAGGTAACAGAAATATACATTCAAACTCAATAGTGGATAAAGAGATGAAACCTACGTTATGAAGGTAAAGGGATTTGTAAGCTGCTCTATGTCTCCTTCAAGGTGAGAAGGCATAAATATAGTAAATAAATAAATAAGGGATTCCTGGAGATACAATAAGGTTCTGAAATATTCTTTTTTAGAATAGTATTAGATTGCTCCTTCATGAAGATGCAGTTGAAGTGCAATGGTGCTCCCTACATATATTCCAAAGAAAGAACCCTTGAAGAAGAAAAAATAGTGATTCGTTGCTTTGACAGTAGGCTTGGGTAACAACGGAAAAATTTGGTTCTAAACTCGTTTTGTTTTTAGGGGGCCCTTGCGTTTCGTTTTTTTTTAATAATTCTGAAATTTACCTTTAAAAAATTTCAAAATTTACAAAATTTCGTAAAATTACAAATCGATTCGTTAATGGCGGATGAGATTGCGCAATATGCTAAAAAAACCTCCAAATGGGACAGGAGGAACTTCTGAAGCTTCCCTCTCCCTCTGTTGTTGACTGTTGGTGTGATAAAACAAAAAACAACTATAAAACTTGCACCAGACATGCGAAAATAATTACGAAATAATTACGAAATAATTTCAAAATAATTATGAAATAATTACGAAATAAATTGAAAAAATTGTTTCGAATCTTAATTACTCCTCACACTACTCCTGCATGGCTCAATATTGGATCGTAAACTAATTTAAATACGAATTAATAACAAATTACGAAATTAACGAACGAAACCACCCAAGCCTATTTGACAGTTCTTCTGTTCATAAGAATAGAATGCTTAGGAACAGCAAAGCTACTAAGACTCTCCTTCAACATCAATGTGTCTTTGCCAGCCAAGACTGGGCATGCTGGGAGACTGTTTTAATAAGTCCAGTAGCAAAAGGACCTGGTTCTGCGCAACAAAACTATTTCTACTTACATGATTCAATACGCTTGAGCAAATGATTTCTGACAAAGCAGCTGAAATGTGACTTCATTGAGCAAAGTGAACTTCAATAACAAGATGACTTAGTAAAAATCAACTTCACCTTTTTAAATTTTAAATTTGTGTATTTAACAGAAAGAAAAAGAACAACAAAAATATATACATATATAGAGAGAAAGAGAGCACTATTCTTTTTTCTTAGTCTGTGTGTATGAGTCACTAGTGAGGTGACCCCTGGATGCTCACAATCACTCCATTTGATTTCCTTTTGTATCTGGTGCTCTTACTCTCTCCCTTATATGGAAAAATCACATATCTCTCAGTACATTGCAAAGTGAAGGCACACTGTTGAATAAAGATGTAAGGTAAGCTATATTGAGAGTGGCAACTTCCTAACACTAAGTATGGCTAAAACCGTTGAGCAAATAGTTTCAAAGAATGAAATGTATCAGTGAATTTCAGTGAGCGGTTCTTAGTCCTGAGCAAAATCTAGAGTATTTGTCAGGCCATGATCAGGAGAATCTTTCTACTTAACAGGTGGGAAAGAGGGTAGAGCAAGAGTATCTTCTGCCCACTTTTCATAATCTCAGTGGGTTCTGGTTGCTTCTGCTGAGAACATACTGCAAAGACAATGCCAGACCATTTCTACTCCTGGAACACAATGGCTTTGATATAGTCTGAGGCCTCATGTACACTGCCATAAACTACCTTGTCACATGGGCTGCCGGAATTGCTGCATGTCAAGGTGAATCTGGTGACCATCGTCGGTGGGCGTAGGGAACTCATCGCCCCACACCCCGCATCAGACAGCTCAACAGGAAGCTGATCCCATGGGGGGGAAGCATTGACTGCGTGGATTCCCCCATTGCTTCCTGCATGTTGCCGCATCCACAGCATCTAGAGCTCAACTGGCCTATACTGCTGAGAAAGCCCCATCTGAAAAGGTCAATAATGCAGTTTCAGAATGCAATTAATTGCATTGAACTGGATTGTATGAATCAAGGAACATGAAAGGCACTGCAGACTACTTCAACCAGAGAAGTCAGCCATAGCAGAGCACCTGATGAACCAACCTGGACACAGCATATTATTTGAGAACACAGAAATGCTGGACCACTCTCACAACCACCATGTCAGACTACACAGAGAAGCCATTGAAATCCACAAGCATGTGGACAATTTCAACAGAAAGGAAGAAATGAACAAAATCTGGCTACCAGTATTAAAAAACTCAAAAATTACAACAGCAAAACAACAGAGAGTAAACAATCAGGCACATCAAATCACTCTCAACAAAAGATTCCCCCCAGGCACTTTCAAGGCATTAAATGCTAATCAAGGTGGTCAGTTGAAACATTCACACCTAGCTCCAGCAGACAAAAGTCCTTTGTCCCACCCTGGTCATTCCACAGATATATAAACCCATTTTCCTACTTCCAACAGACCTCACTACCTCTGAGGATGCTTGTCCTAGATGCAGGCGAAACGTCAGGAGAAAATGCCTCTAGAACATGGCCATATAGCCCGGAAAAACCTACAACAACCCAGTGATTCTGGCCATGAAAGCCTTCGACAATACATTGGATTGTATGACTTTACACTGCCATACAATGCAGTTCAATGCATTCTGAAATGGCATTTTATGGCAGTGTAGATGGGGCCTGTGTTTCATAACGTTGTCTCGGGTTGGTGAAACATTAACATCATAAGATACATTCTACTGTCTCAAAAAAAAACTAGCATGAATATTAGAAGACTGGACAAATGTACATCTGAATTGTTCAGATATATAAGGATCTTCTTTGTTCTTATCTGTGCTTATCGGCAAGTAAATCCCAGAGAGTTCAGTGGAACAATCTGAAATAGAGAAGAGGACAAAATAGAGATGAGGACAGCAACTCACATCCCAAATACATCCTGTGTGGGTCTTTCATCTGGCCTTTGAACTATTTCTGTGATTATGATTTATCAAAGTTATGAGATAAGAATCTTTTTTTAAATGTAGGAAACTATGACAAGTAACTGACCTGTCCTTTGCAGCCCATAAAGGTGTTGAATGGATCTCACCTAAGTTTTGGAGTACAAAAACCTGTTGCACGGGACTTATTCCTGCACAGTTATGTGTTGAAATGAGTTGATCTTTTGCCCAAATTAATAGGAAGTACACCTTACCATCTTCTTTGCTTTGGTCCCACCCTCAGATCATCCAAGGGCTGTATGATAAACAGACGTCCAAACCTTCCTTAACTATGTGAAGCTGGTTATGTGCTACTGAGATCTATTTCATAATTATAAAGGTTTATTTAGGGACAAAATGTTTATGGAGATGTTCCTATGAAATGCCCTTTGTGTATAAAGGACAGTGAGATACTTTCATGGAATCATGGCCATGCTAAAGTCATGTGAACCTGAACTTACTGCACAAACGCATTCATTTCATGTCTCCAAAGTACCCGGTATAGACCAGAAAAGAATTACTCTCTCTTCCATAAATGGTTTATTTTGCACAATGTGCATGCAAAGTGATGTTGTTATTTGCTTCCTCGAGAGAATTCTGGAAAAAGTTGCATACAGAACTTCTTTCTCGGTCAGTATCCATTTACGGACCGGCCCTTTAAGAAGAAAGCAGCCTTGGGCTTTTGGAAGAGGCAGAGAACCCAGCCAAAAAGAGAGAGAGATTGTCACAGACAGTTTGCCAGTGCATGAGGCAGAACCTAGGTTAGTCTAGCCTTACTGCTACGACAAGATGGCAACATCACACCCTCTTCCTGAAGGTTTCACTGAACTTGAAGTATTTGGTTTTGGCACAGTGATGATGGCAGAAGGTAAGCTGCGATGGGGTGTGATGAGGTAAGGTAAAGTAGATTGGATCTTCTCCTTGTTTTTGTTGTTCAGGCAAAGCTGCAGTTTGAAGAAGAGCAAGGAAAGATATCTGAAGCTTTTGACAATGTGAAGAAAAAACCTTCAACATTTGCAGTGGACTTGTATAGGCTTCAGGGTAAATGATGTTACTATGGCTACGCCATTGTTCATTATGTCTTTATAAAATGGGACAGAGGTTGTTTGCAAGGCATGTTATGTAACTAGACTGTTGAGGGAGTGCAAGTTGAGTTTGTTGTTGGAAAGATTCAGGGAATAAAGATCTGTATTGTGTTTATTCTGTGGGGGCTTTAACAAGCAACATTGCTTTTAAGATGCAAGACTTACGTATTATGTTCTCCGTCCTTCTCCAGAAGTGGATCTTATTGCTTTCCCTGTCTAACCATCATTATTCCAAATAATAGCATCCTTTCTGTTTGTGTAGCAATGTGTAAACATGCAGAGTAGGCAAGGGAATACATCATAAGGTAATATTAAACATGTCATTCTGACCAAAAAAGGTCAATCTCAAAAGTCCTGCAAAATTTACTTTTCTCTGATGGTATTGTTTTTCTGCATAGCTTTTCTAGTGTCCCATGGATAGGCATTATTGTTAGAATTCCAATGCATTTTGCCAATACATTCATATTACAATAAAAAATAGCTGAATGTTGCAGCTTCCCATGTGGTCTATGAGGAAACATTCCTTAAGTTTGCATTCTTTTTTCTGCATCTTCCAATTTTATTCTCCGAACCTTCGGCAAAAAGTTTTGTTCTACTTAGCATCTTGTCATGTATCCTTCACCGTTGTTCATAAAAAAACATTATTTTCTTGTAGACTTCTTACATTTTGATTGAAAAGGTAATAATCCTGGACTAATTTAAACATGTACACAATTCCCACTAATTTTTTTAAAAAGTCTAGGAGTTGTCAGATAGATAAGTAGATAGGTAGATACTAGGTAGATAGGTATGTAGATATAAGCTGTGTCTCTAAAATCCCACTGACAAGTCCTTTGACTGCAATGTTCCCAACGTTATGATAATTTGTAGACTCATTTTAATTGTCAAGAGCTATTTTATTCAGTTCTTGTGGGTTTTTTCGGGCTATATGGCCATGTTCTAGAGGCATTTCTCCTGACGTTTTGCCTGTGAGGTCACCTCTGAAGATGCTTGCCATAGATGCGGGCAAAACGTCAGGAGAAATGCCTCTAGAACATGGCCATATAGCCCGAAAAAACCCACAAGAACTGAGTGATTCCAGCCATGAAAGCCTTCGACAGCTATTTTATTATTTTGACTGTATTGTAGACTTTAGGTTCAGTAATAGTACTGAGGACCGAAGAACTGGTCATAGTACATTTGTTGCTATTCAAAGATTTATTCACTTGAAAAAGTGGAGCAATGTGTGCATTTTGTCTACTTCTGAAACCTTGTCATTAATGTGGCTTTGATCAACTAAGTTAAAGTTGATATCATTGTTATGGGCTATAAGTTGGGATACTGTTCACAACTGGTCAGGAATAAACCCCACTTACAACAACGGGACTTCCTTCTGGAAAGTTTTCCTGTAAAACACATGCATTAACATATCAGTTCAAATTCTATGGGATTTAAGTGTACTTTACCATTGCCTGCTTGTGTAGGAACCAAGTGTCCATCAGCAATTGCTTCTCACACGTTTACAGAGAAAATTTAACAGGAGTGATGGTGGAATTATCTGAGTAATCATCCACCCATTTCAAACCTCTGTTGTGGCCAGGAGAAGAAAATTATTTTTTCTAATCCTTGAAACCGTCTTTGTTAACAAAAATCTTCTTTTTAAATCTACAGTATGGAAAATTTAAGACATTACATTAATCTTAAATCACTGCAGTTTGTGGCCCAAATCGAGAATGATGTCTTGGAGGTGGCGAGAGATTTGCATCTGGTAGAACAATGGCTTCCTATGATTCATAATTTGAACAGCCTACTTTTGACCTCTTCACATGTAGAAAAATCACCATGCTGTCAGGACGCTTCCTCCTTGGAGCCCACCAGATGCCATCACATGGCATAAGGGAAATTCTGGTGGGACTCCATAGAAGAAGCATCTTGGTAGCATGGTAAGATGCTTCCCTGGGAACACCTATTCAATAGGGATGAATGAGAGAAAGTCAGGCAGTACTGCTTCCTCCTGTGGGATGGGGTAAGGGGTGCACAGCGGGCAATGCAAGACATAGGACAACCGTTTTCCATAGATTTGACACCATTTGGCAAATCCCCCCACAGCCCCACAGATTCGGACCTCCATGTGATGAGTTCCTTAGTCTCTTTTG
Organism: Anolis sagrei; assembly: GCF_037176765.1. Taxonomy (NCBI): domain Eukaryota; kingdom Metazoa; phylum Chordata; class Lepidosauria; order Squamata; family Anolidae; genus Anolis; species Anolis sagrei. The sequence goes on from NC_090023.1 coordinate 158,859,006, forward strand.
CTGATGGGAATACTATTGACAGTAGCTCATCACTTTCCATGGAAATCCCAAGGGCCTCCAAAACAGTCCTGTATGCCACCCTACCACTGAGGAGACCTACTCCATCCTGCTTGTCTTCAATCAGTCTTTGGCAGGAATTTTATGTTGCTATGTTATATTCTTTTTAACAAATGCCATTTCAAATAAGCAAACTCTCTAACATAACTTGGATCTTTTAACTATTTCAGATGAGATTCAGGTCAATAAGCTTATAGACCAGTGGTTCTCAACCTGGGGTCCCCAGATATTTTTGGCCTACAACTCTCAGAAATCCTAACAGCAGGTAAAATAGCTGGGATTTCTGGGAGTTATAGGCCAAAAACATCTGGGGACCCCAGGTTGAGAACCACTGTTATAGACTTTGTTCCTGAGAAGATTCAAGAAAAAAAATAGGATGTTCATTTTTTGTTTTGGTTTGTTTGTGGGTTTTTGTTTCTTGCTTGTTGTTGTAAGATAACAAACGTTTGAAAAGTTTGCATGCAATTAAGTTCTTTGCTGAAGATCATTTGCTCTTCTCTCGGGGTGTATCATGGACTATATCTTCAAGGAAAAGTGGTATCTTTTCTTCCTGTAAATGGTGTTCCCTTTATACAAGGTCTGAAATAAAGAACTGTTGGGAAGCTAATATAAAGGAACTGAAACTGTCAGGAAAATTTATAGAAGAAAGATAGCACCTCAGATCCTGATACGGTACATGGTATTAAGCTGCTGCCTGTATAAAGGAAGCTTTAGACAGAGATATGATATCTGTAAATATAACCACTGATAACATTTTATGTGCCAATCAGTCTATACAAGCAAGGAAAGCACCAACGGATAATGCCTCTCTGGTAAAAGTAATGAGACTATTTTTGCTCTTATTCTAACCATTCCCTGGGCACTTCTTTGTCCCAAGACATTATGTGTGAGCATGCCTGCAAGCCTCCTGTCTACTTATAATGTTCCCATGAATTTCATAGGATTTTCTTAGCCAAGGATTAGAGGTGGTTTTGCCAGTTCCCTCTTCTGAAATCTAACCTACAGCACCTGACATTTGTTGGTGGCCTGCCATCCCAATACTAATCAGAAATAACCCTATTTAGCTTCTAACATCAGGTATATCTAGGCATTTAGGGTATGCCATCACACAATGGGTATGCAGTTCTAAGATCTTCCGGGGAGGCTCTCCTTTCACTCCCACCACTGTCACAAGTACAGTCGGTGGGAATGAGAAAGAGGGCCTTCTCAGTGGTGGCCCCCCACCTCTGGAATGCCCTTCCAAGGGAAATAAGACAAGCCCTATCTCTCCTTTCATAAGAGCTTGAAGACCTGGTGGTTTCAACAAGCCTTTGAGAATGACCAGTTCTAGTCCAGCCCAAACATTGTTGAATATGGCCTTGCACTCTTACCTATTACCCCGGTCATCCCTCTAATAGGCCCTGGAAATGAGCAGCCACAGACCCATACCTGCTATTGTCGTTAGCCTCTTATAGCACTGTTCTTAATTCCTGGCGCCCTCATATTTTGAGTTGCACTAGCTTTTAACTGCTCTGAATAGGCAGGATTAATTTTAATATACATGTGTTATTGTGATAATTTTATGCTTATGTTATTTTATTAATTTTATGTTATGCTGTTTACTTTGTATGTTTCAGTGATGTTACTTGGAAACTGCCCTGAGTCCCCCTCTGGGAGATAGAGCGGTATATAAATAAAGTTTTATTTATATTATTATCATTAAACAAATAATCTGTAAGCAGCGGGTTGTTGTAGGTTTTTTCAGGCTATATGGCCATGGTCTAGAGGCATTCTCTCCTGACGATTCGCCTGCATCAATGGCAAGCATCCTCAGAGGTAGTGAGAATGCTTGCCATAGATGCAGGTGAAATGTCAGTAGATAATGCCTCTAGACCATGGCCATATAGCCCGAAAAAACCTACAACAACCCAGTGATTCCGGCCATGAAAGCCTTTGGCAATACAATCTGTAAGCACTTAGAAATGAGTGCAGTGATAACTAAAAATCAACATGAGTTTTCTAAAAGATAATTGCTAGCTGTTGAAGCTTTCTAGCTTCCTTAGCAGGTAATCCTGTCAAAGTCCTGGTTGATCTCTGATATATGGAAATGACCAGGATTGTGGACACAATTGCTCTTAAGCATTTTGTCTCACAGGGTGGAGTTAAATGAGCCTGCTCTAAGATGGTGACAAAAATGAAATGTGTGAGACAGAGACTTGAGAGACACATGCAAAAAAACACCTCAGACTGGAGATTTGTTATACAGTGTCTCAAAGAAAAAAAATAAACCACTCAACAGCCTGTTGTTGTTGTTCATTCGTTCAGTCGTCTCCGACTCTTCATGACCTCATGGACCAGCCTACGCCAGAGCTCCCTGTTGGCCGTTACCACCCCCAGCTCCCTCAAGGTCAGTCCAGTCACTTCAAGGATGCCATCCATCCATCTTGCCCTTGGTCGGCCCCTCTTCCTTTTGCCTTCCACTTTCCCCAGCATAATTGTCTTCTCTAGGCTTTCCTCAACAGCCTACTGGGAAGCATTTTCCAGCATTCTGCAAATCAGATAACTCAAATTCAGTCTCATATTATTGCCAGAACTGATACAGGTCCAATGGATGTAACTTTTCCCATTACTGGCAGTCCTCAAGTTATGAAAAAGATAGGGTCTAGAGGTTTGTTCTTGTTGAATTTGCATGTAAGTTAGGACAGATACATTTCTTAAGTGTAGCTGCAGCCAATATATTTGGCTGAAGTTATACTTAAGAAATGTACTTGATCTGATCCTTTATGAACATAAAATTATTGGAAGATGTTATCTGGCATTTTGGGGTCAGGTATCACCAGTATGCGGACGATACCAAGCTCTATTACTCCTTTCAATATAATTCCAAGGAATCAGTTCCTGTGCTGAACCAGAGCCTGGCAACTGCAATGAAGGTGAATACATTGAACTTTAATCTAAGCAAGACAGAGATGTGTCTGGCCAGTCAAAAGACAGATCTGGGAATAGGGATTCAGTCTGTGTTGAACTGGGTTACACTTACTCTGAAAATTCAGATTTGCTGTTTGGGGGATTCAGCTCAGATATTTGAGTTCCAGGTTTCATTAGAAAACAGGAGTGCATTCATTCACACAATTAAAACTAGTGCACCAATTGTGCCAGTTCCTGGAAATTTAGATTTGGACACATTTACATATGCCTTGGTTATACACCATTTGAATTGCTATACTGTAACAGCACTACATGCAGTCATGCTGGCCAGATGACCTTGGAAGGGTCTACAGACAACATCGGCTCTTCAGCTTAGAAATGGAGATGAGCACCAAACCCCAGAGTTGGACATGACTAGACTTAATATCAAGTGGAAACCTTTACCTTTACTTTTACACATTCTTTAAGGGCAACTATTGCAAAGTGCTCAAAAAATCTCAGGAAGCCCAAAGAGCTGGAGTCAGATTCCTAACTCAGATAAGTTACAGGGACAGTGAAGCCAACATGACCATGCTATGCCCCTGCTAAAGTACCTTTACTGGCAGCCAGTTTGCATCCGAGCACAATTCAAAGTGATGATTTAGATTGGTAAAGCGTAATCATCATATAATATTTCCCTTTATGGGACTTTTAGAGTTTTGAAATCATCTGAAGTGGCCCATCTCTCTATCCCATCACCTTCTCAGACTCCTTTGGTGCAGACAAGGGAGAGGGCCTTTTCAGTGACTGTCAAGGGCGGCTCAACCCATTACGCAAAGTAAGCATTTGCAGTATAGATTTTGCCCAGGGGAGCTCTTGAGGCACTATTGGGGGAAAATAGACCTTGACATATGTGAGTTGTAGTTACTGGGATGTATAGTTCACCTACAATCAAAGAGCATTCTGAACTCCACCAATGATGGAATTGAACCAAATATGGCACAAAGAACTCCCACGATGAACAGAAAATATATATCAATGTTTGGGGCGGGGGGGGGGGGGCAAAATACTGTTTGCTTACCATTGAAAATTACCTAGGGTCATCTCTGGTGACTGTTCCCAATCTTTGGAAGTCCCTTCCTATGGAGATCAGGATAGCTTCTTCCTTGGTCTCAGTCCGTTGGTAACTGAAAACATTCTTGTGTAGCCAGGCTTTTGGAAATTGAAAAGAGTAGGCTTTTAATGATGTGCTATGCTTTTTTGTTCTATCTTTCCCCTGTAATCTTTTAATTAATTTAATGTTGTAATCTAATAAATTGTTTAATTGCTTTTTAGACAGCTTGACACTTAACACAAAAATGTATAATTTTTAAGCAGCATTGTTTCAGATATGTTGTCAGCTCCTCTTGAGCCACAATGTTGGGAGGAAGGCAAGATATAAATGAAGTAATAAATAATAATGGTATTAAAGAAAAACCGATATAAATAGATTAAAAATAAACAGACTAGACTAGACAAGACAGAAAACAGAGAAGTGCCTCCCCCAGCATCTCCTAGACAGGCATGTATATAAGAAGAGAAGCTATCTCAGATAGTGACATCTTAAACAATTTAGAGTGGGCTTACGCCTAGTTTGTTCACAACAAAGATGAATATTGCTTCTGTTAGAGAGACAATGTGGTGCAGTAGTTGTAGTTCAGGAGCACAACTCTGTGAAATCAGGATTTGAATTCATACTTGGCCATGGAAATCCATTGAGTGACTTTGGGCTACTCACACCCCAACCTCAGGCAATGTCAAACACCTAGTGAACAAATCTTGTGGAGGTAAAAGTAGTGATAGGTTCACTTTAGCATTGCCATAAGTAAAAAAAAGTCATGAAAGTATGCAGCAGCAACAACAACCCGTCATGTTTGGGGGATTTCAAAAAATGTACTGAAAATTCATTTATTTATTTATTTATTTACTTTATTTGTATACCGCTGTTCTCGGCCCTTAGGCAACTCACAGCGGTTAACAACAAGAACAGCAAAAATACAATGCAACAATAACACGATATAAAAACAGTTAACATCATAACACATTATACAATAATATACAATTAACAACAATAGCCAATTCACTAGTGTCTCATCAGTAAAAACATGATCCAGATCTGTCATCCATTGTTCCATTCCTATGTTCATTACACTCATTGCACTGACTATTCGAATGCTGCTCAAACAACCAGGTTTTCACTTTTTTGCGGAATACCATTAATGATGGAGCTAGTCTAATGTCCGTGGGAAGGGCGTTCCACAGCCGAGGGGCCACCACCGAGAAGGCCCTATCTCTCGTCCCTGCCAGCCGTGCCTGTGAGGCAGGCGGGATCGAGAGCAGGGCCTCCCTGGAAGATCTCAAAGTCCTGGTGGGTTCACAGGCAGAGATGCGGTCGGATAGCTAACTTGGGCCGGAACCGTTTAGGGCTTTAAAGGCCAACGCCAGCACTTTGAATTGAGCCCGGTAGCAAATCGGTAGCCAGTGGAGTTGGCGCAACAAGGGGGTTGTATGCTCCCTGCGTTCCGCTCCTGTTAGAATCATGGCTGCCGTGCGTTGAACTAGTTGAAGCTTCCGAGCCGTCTTCAAAGGCAACCCCACGTAGAGAGCGTTGCAGTAGTCTAAACGGGATGTAACCAGACTGTCATGACAAAATGTGTTTGTTTTTTTTCAGCATTGCTTGGCTTCTCTTTGAACATGTTGACCATTGTCTCTTTCTGGAAAATCAGAGAACTTCGAACTCCTGGTAACTTTCTGGTTTTCAACCTCGCCTTATCCGACTGTGGGATCTGCCTCAACGCTTTCATTGCAGCGTTTTCTAGTTTTTTAAGGTAGATTTTCTTTCTTTTCTTTCTTCTTTCTTCTTTCTTCTTTCTTTCTTTCTTTCTTTCCTTAGATAATTTATTTATCACTTTTCCATTAGAAAAAAGGATATGCACAAAATATAACTGAGAAACAATTAGCAATAAACACGTGCAATGTATGTCATTTTAAAATATCAATGAAATGATATGTTTCTGCTACATGAAAACAAGATTTGCTGAATATTGGCTACATAGTAAAAAAGTGTCTTGATATGACAGTGTTTGAACATGCTGGATTCAAAATCTAAATAGTAAAGTGCAGGCAATTCCCAGCCTTGGTGTCCATCGGAGGGATACTACAGTCCCATCCACTGGATATTCTTCAACTTTTTCTGTTGTCTCTTTTCAGGTATTGGCCCTATGGATCAGATGGATGTCAGATTCATGGATTTCATGGTTTTTTAACAGCACTGACAAGCATAAGCTCAGCAGCTGCAGTTGCCTGGGATCGACATCATCAATATTGCACTAGTAAGAGTTCCTGCCTGGTTTGTGATCTTAAAATACTTGATTGCTTACCAATGGGTTCTGGCTTAGTATAAGAAGATGGGACTGTCTGCTGTAGTGCAGCATAAAACCTGATATGGACACGCAACAAATATTTAAGGTTTCTAATGACTTATTCTTTGTTCATGATGGAGAGTGGTGTAATGGCCAATATTCTGTGATTATTTCAAAACTTTAGTTCATTTTATTTAGCATTATCTATAGTTAACTCATATATCGAAACAGGATATGTTTCTTCCAGACCTACCTAGAAGTGCCAGAGACTGAAGCTGGAACTTTCCCCTAAGCCATGGCCTATATTTAGTACTTTTAAGGTCATTTGCTTCAGTGGGAGGGTTTACAGTATGTTTCAATGGAAGTTGAAATCACAGGAACATGATTGTTCTGTCGTGTGCTGGGCCTGTAATAACTGTACTTTTCTATAGGACGTATACTTTAAGCCCAGCGGGAAGCCAGGGGGCCTCAAAGAGAGGTTCTCAGGGATTTTTCTGAAGTGATGGTCTTTAGAGTCTTTAATGATGCAACAAAGTCTTTATTATGGAACAAACAACAAATCTTCAATGGTTCAAACAACACTTTAAGGCTTTCTTAGTCTAGTCCTCAAGGGACTGGCACCTGACTTTGATTAACTGAACTATCTCTGTAGAAAAAAACCCTTTTAAACCTCTCCCAGGCTGCTTTCTATCTATGCCTCAGCGGTGTGGGACCTACTACCGATTCCAAATGCATCTGGGTATCGAGTAGACCTACCAGCCGAGGCTTGAAGATATTTCAGCTGGAGTTCAGTGGATCTGTATTGCTGTTCTCCCTTCGAGAAATCTTAGAAACTTCAGGGCTGTTCCCTCCGATGCTGTGAGGCTGAGAGGCTGTGCACTCTCAGCCAGAGCTTTTGGGACCTTTCTCCTGGAATTTCTGCTTCTGTATCCCTGGATGTTACTTTTTCCCTGGATGGTTAATTCCCCTGGATGCTCTTGAGAAAAGAAGCTTTTCTACGGGACGAGCTGGTCTACGTTCTATAGCTTAGCTACCTTGTGTGAGACTGCCCAAAAAATGGCTCCTTTCCCTCCCAGAGCCCAGAACAAGGGGTGGAACCAAAGCTTAATTATGATGGACAGGAGGCCTGTCCTATGACTGCAAAACATATAACAGAAAGAAAATAAAGTTGGAGCTCCTGGTACAGCCGTACCAGCACAATGATAGTTCATGAATTTGATTAAGCTTTACCTTTTGTGTGTTTGTTTTTTATTGTTTACTATGGTTATCAATGGACTCCTTAACTAGAACCAGATAGAAGAGAGGTATTCTGTGTCTTTCCCAAAAGACCAACATAGGACAATATCACATTATACTGTTATAGCGCAATTGTTTCACTTTAGCTGCTATGGCTGCCTCCTTTGGATCTGTAGCGTTTTTAGTTCAGTGAGGCTCAAGAGCTCTTTGGCTGATAATTTTAAAGGGTTCTCTCTAAACTGCAAATCCCAAGATTCCATAGGGAGCAAGCATATAATTTAAAGTGGAATAATAACAATATAACATGAAGGAGAATATTAGATTTCAAAGAGGAATTCCATTAATTGAAATAATATATTCAATGGACCTGTAACAATAACCCCTAGCTCACATGCTCCCTCACCCCATAAATAGGGATTGAATTTATGGCTAGAGTTGACAAGGGGAGCAATGGAAAGCATTCGGGGAATGCTGTAAGAATAACTCAACCTGGGGTTAACAAAGTCTAATCCTCTAACCCCATGACTATGTGGAATCAGAGGAATTGTAGCATTACAAGGTCTTCAGCCTTTTCTGCCAATGAGTGCTGGTGCTTCATCGAACCAGGATCCCATAGCATTTGATCAATAGCAATTAATGTGCCATCAAGCTTCATCAATTCTACAGTGTAGATCAGAGGTCCTCAAACTAAGGCCCGGGGGCCGGATATGGCCCTCCAAGGTCATTTACCCGGCCCTCGCTCAGGGTCAGCCTAAGTTTGAACTGACTTGAAAGCACACAACAACAACAACGACAACAATCCTATCTCATCAGCCAAAAGCAGGCCCACACTTCTTATTGAAATATTAATAAGTTTATATTTGTTAAAATTGATCTTCATTTTAATTATTGTATTGTATTTTTTTTTTTGCACTATACATAAGATATGTGCAGTGTGCATAGGAATTCATTTACGTTTTTTTTTCAAATTATAATCCGGCCCTCCAACAGTTTGAGGGACTGTGACCTGGCCCTCTGTTTAAAAAGTTTGAGGACCCCTGGTGTAGATGCACCTTAGAAGCAGAGCTCAGAAAAATTACTACCAGTTGTAACTTTTTTAGGGAAGCTGTAGCCTGAAAAAGTAACTCATTAGAGTTCAGCTTGTAAGTTTTGTCAGAAGCTTTCTTTTGTATAACTTCAAGGGCACCTAGTAGAATATAAACCATTGCAAGAGTACAGATTATTGGATCCCCAATGGATTCCTTGATCCTATTCCAGATCAGACCCAATCCCAGATCAGACCCAATCCCAAAATGACTTTTTCTAACATGTGAAGAAACCAAGAATCTTTATCTACAGAATTCTCACATAATATATTGTTTACATAGCAAGAAGGTAGGTACAGTTTGGCATTAGTATTCTATTGAACCATGTGATATGCTGGTATATTCCAAAAGCTTTCCACTGACTCTGCATTGCTACAGTGAAAGCTAATTGACATTCTCTTTAAATGAAGATGAAGAACTTGAAGAGGAACTCAACAGCCTTAGAGCTATCTTGGTTTACAGTTCAAATCAGCCCCACCTAGCTTAGCCAGTGTTAAAGAACTGAAGAAGTCACAGTCAACAAATCTGAAGATCTAATGGTGCCCCAGTATTGTTGAAACATTACCAAATCTGATCCAGATCCTTTTTTCTGTGAAAGACTTTATACTGATATATAAATCACTGGACTGTGAGAAGGACCAGAACATGGAGCTCTTTCCCACTGAATTGTTCCTCTCAGACAAAGTGGCCTCTCATTATTTGTGGATAACAGCTAAAGAAACCCTATGTATTCAGGCACTAACAGTGTTTCCTTTTGCATTTTTAGCTTTTAAAAAAAGAAACGGAACAGTAGTGCTTTCATTGTAGAAAAGCTGCTTTACAAGCTTGTGACCCAAGATTATTTCAATATAAGATGTACAGTCATTAGTACTTGTTTTCCTAAAAACTGCTGACTGTTTTTAAATATTTATCCTGTCTGTATATCTACCCTCAAACTAAAGTCAAAACCACAGATAATCATACCCAAGCATCTAAAAATCAGACTCTATGGACATTATCCCACAGACAGAAGAGAGGCAGGGAAAAGTGTTTGCCTGCTAACCCCCGAAATAACGAGACCACACATCAATATTTGGGTTTAAATAAGGGCAACTTTTATTAATTGTTAACTATTAAACTTTGGATGTAAACCTATGAATCCTGAACTTGGTGGCAAAACCGAGGTAGCTTCCCTGCCTGGCCTACCCTCAGCTAGTTAGGGCGAAACACCCGGGTCTCCAAGGAACCTAATCTGGGCAACCTCTAAGGGAAATGTGTCAGATAAGTCCCTGTCGTGGTATCTGAGACCCGACTCTCCCCATTTCTAGGCCATTAGAATTCTCCTCACCTCATCAAATTGAACCTTAGGTGAGTGTTTTAGTTAATGGCTTTTACCCCTGAAGGGGGTGCCTTGGGCGTACACCAAATTTTAGCTTTTCTTAACTATTTATTGTGACCACCTATTTAATGACACACCATCCCAATTTACCCTGCAATAGTATAGGATAGGCGAAAAAACCCTCCTAGAGCGCAAGAAGGAAACAAATTCCTACCCGGCCCCTTAAGGGCAACTCTAATATACTGTTTAATGGGCAGGAGTGGTGGGTCGACGCTTGACTCCACACTGAAGAAAGGGGGCAGGCCAGACCAAGAGCCTGACTCCACCCCTTTCAAATAGTCCCAACCGGAACTCAAACTGGTCTCTCCTCGGGTGAAGATGCAAACTTCTCTCCCATCCTAGCTTTGCAAGGATGGGAAAGGTTCTTTGAAGAGTGGGAAACCATCTTACCCAGCAAGGTCTGTCTTCAGTGATGGCCTGCCCTCCCATGCTCTTTCCCTGTCACTGTCTTAACAGTGGCTCTGATTCTTCCTAGAGGGCTGTACTCTTGTTGGAGGACTTCTGTTCAAACCCCTGGCCATTGACCTGTGGGGTTCTGCAGGGTTCCATTTTGTCCCCCATGCTGTTTAACATATACATGAAACTGCTGGGAGAGCTCATCTGGAGTACAGTGCCACTTATATGCAGATGACACCCAACTCTACTACTCCTTTCCACCTCAAGCCAAAGAAGCTGCCCTGACCTTAAACCAGTGTCTGTCATCAGTAATGGCCTGGATGGGGGTAAACAAATTGAAACTCAATCCAGACAAGACAGAGGTACTCCGAGTCAGTCAGAAGGCAGATCGGTGAATAGGGATCCAACCTGCGCTGGATGGGACCACGCTTCCACAGTTTGGTAGTCCTCCTGGACTTGGAACTGAACCTGGAGGCCAAGGTATCTGTGGTGACTGGGAGGGTCTTTGCGCAATTAAAACGTGTGCGCCAACTGTGCCCGTTCCTTGAGAAGCCAGATATGGCCACAGTGCTTCATGCCTTAGTTGCGTTCCACCTAGATTACTGAAATGCACTCTATGTGGACCTGCCTCTGAAGAGCACTCAGAAACTTCAGCTGGTCCAAAGATCTGCAGCCAGGTTGCTCACTGAAGCTGGCTACAAGAAGCGGACAACCCCTCTGCAGCTCCACTGGCCCACAGTCTGTTTCCGGGCACAATTCAAAGTGCTGGTTATAACTTTAAAGCCCTAGACAGTTCAAGTCCAGTCTATTTGGCTGACTGCCTCTCCTTGTACGAACCAACCCGGGTTCTGAGATCTTCAGAAGAGGTCCATCTCGCAGTTTTACCTCCATCCGAAGCTCGGTTGGTGGGAACAAGAGAGCAAGCCTTCCTTCTCAGTGGCTTCCCCTCAACTCTGAAACACCCTTCTTTCCAGGAAAGCCAGAATGCCCCCCTCCTTGATGTCCTTCCACCTGTAGACTAAAACCTTTTTATTCAGGCAGGCTTTCAAAGAAGAAAGTTATTAAGATCCACTCAGGCAGTGCTGTGGTTTTAACTTTGAATATGCATTGAATATATTCGAATTGTTTTTAACTATGATTTTGAATATTGTTTATATTTAATTCTGTTTTAATGTTTGTATATTTATATATTTTGTGTACTAATGCTTTTATGTTAAGCTGCTTTGAGTCCTCTTCAGAAGAGATAAAGCAGGGTAATAATAACAACAACAATAATAATAATAATAATAATAATAATAATCTTCCTGCTTTTCCTTGCTTCCCCCCTCTTTCTTCAGTCAGGAGTTGGGTAACAACAAACACCTGAAACCAGAGTCTTCTCTCAATTTTTGCACTCTGTCAAAATAGATTCTCACAGGTGAACACAGGATATCTTGCTAGTGATTGATAATAATTATGAACCCTATAGAAACATCCAGTCACTTCAAATTAGAATGAAATATTTAATTTGCCCTTATTTGTCAATTCCCATTCCAACTACATGGGACATTTCTCTCATTTGCAGGAAGTAAGCTGCAGTGGGGTTCGGTGGTCCCCATGGCAATATTTCTATGGTGTTTTTCTGGTTTTTGGGCTGCAATGCCACTGCTGGGATGGGGTGAATATGACTACGAACCTCTAAGAACCTGCTGTACATTGGACTACACCAAAGGAGACAGGTGAGAGATTCGGCATACCAGGGGCTGGGGTTGAGAGGAGGGGATTGGAAAGAAGGGATGATTTGGGTACCTAGAGAGGCCCGATTCTGGTCCTCTGAAGACCAACTTCAGCCCTCATACCGAAGGTTATCTTTCCTTGAGTAGATGGCGTGTTTTAATTTATTTTATTTAAATGTTTATTTATTTATTTATTTACAGCTTTTCTATTCCACCCTTCTCACCCCACAGGGGACTCAGGGCGGATTACAGTGTACACATATATGGCAAACTTTCATTGCCAATGTTTGACATACAAACATATACAGGCATACACAGAGGCTATTTTCTGGCCGCCAGGGGAGCTGTCACTTTCATTGTCCATCTGCGACGCTGATGGAGCACTTCCGCTGGAATGCTTCCCCGCTGGAATGCTTTGCTGGAGTCTTCTTTATGACCTCATAAATCAGTTAATTTAGCCTCCCCACACTTTAAGGTGGTACCTAATTTTCCTACTTGACAGATGCAACTGTCTTTCGGGTTGCAAAGGTTGACAACAGGCTACGCACAATTGGTTGGAAACCCACTCCAACCCGGGCTGGCTTCGAACTCTTGGTCAGAGTGATCTTAATGCAGCTGACACTCAGCCAGCTGCGCCACAATCCAGGTTCTCTAGGGTATATATCATACCCTAGAGAAAAAGACTACTTGACAAAATACAGATGGGCTTGCAACAATTTTTAATAACTATTAAAACTGTTAATTCATTGCATCTAATATAATGGTGTTCTTTAGTATTGTCAATGTGAAAACAAGAAAGGGCTCCAGTACCTTTTATTGTTCTGTAAAACTGTTAAATGCAAGCAGGTAAAAAAAGCAACATTTGTATTGTCGAAGGCTTTCATGGCTGGAATCAATAGGTTCTTGTGAGTTTTGAGGTAGTGAAGCGCTTGCCATAGATGCAGGCGAAACGTCAGGGGAAATGCCTCTAGAACATGGCCCTATAGCCCGAAAAAACCCATAAAGCAACATTTGTTGATTTTTCCACTTTTCCACAACTAAGGGTACAGGAACCTTCTCCAGTTTTCACTCTGGCAATACTAATTATTGCATACTTTAGAGCAGGGGTCCTCAAACTTTTTAAACCGGGGGCCAGTTCACTGTCCCTCAGACTGTTGGAGGGCTGGACTATAGTTTTTTTAAAAAAAAATCAATAAAAAATACCTATGCACATTGCACATATCTTATTTTGCTGTGTGGAAGGGCCCTTAGAGGGGGTTCTTTCTAGCCCTCTTTAGGCAGTAATTCCAGGAGCCAAGAATGGGAAATCTTCCTATATCTAGTCTGAACAAAATCTGGCTACCAGTATTTTAAAAAACTCTAAAATTATAACTGTAAATAAAGAACAACACTCAAACACAGGGGAACTCCAGACAAGAAACAATCAGGGCCAGCTGATCACCTCTCAACAAAGGATTCTCCCTAAAAACTGTCAGGCTATGAAATGGTAATCAAGGTGGCCAATTGAAACATTCATAGCTACCTCCAACAGACAAGAGTTCTTTCTCCCACCCTGGATCTTCCACAATTTTCCTAGTTAAAGGTTTTCCTCTGACATGAAGTCCAGTCGTGTCTGACTCTGGGGTGTGGCACTCATCTGCATTTCTAAGTCGAAGAGCCGCCGTTGTCCGTAGACACCTCCAAGGTCATGTGGCCGGCATGACTGCATGGAGCACCGGGGCAGCCTCCCTTGGCTGGCTCCCGCTGCCCATCGGGCCTGACGGATAGCATGAGCCTGCCAAGGGAGGAGCAGCCCCGCGCAGCCTACTTGTGCGTAAAGCACCTTGCGAGGTGCTTTATGCGCAAGTAGGCTACGTGGAGCAGCTGCCCTTGGCTGGCTCACGCTGCCCATCGGGCCTGACGGATAGCGTGAGCCAGCCAAGGGAGGGGCACTGTGTGGGGAGGGGTGCGCTCCTCCTCTGCGGGCCGGATAAGTGCCCTTAGTGGGCCGGAAGTGGCCCGTGGGCCATAGTTTGGGAACCCTTGCTTTAGAGTAAAGTAACAACCACCAGGCCTAAAACACTGCATCTCGCCTCTGTGCCACTATGGCTGGCATGCCTTAAAATTATATGCTTTGTCTACTCATTCCCTGGGGGAAGCTAGATTATTTTTTCACTAATGTTGCCATTACAACATTAGGGGTAACATGTTTTACTGTTTGACAATGTGGATTCCATCTGAAGCATTTGCTGCTTCTCCATTCCTGTTTTAGGTAGACAGATGCTCCATCCCATATTTTCTATTGAGTGTCTGAGAAACATTTAGAATATAGTTTTGAAAAGGAACTGTCTGAGAACCTTTCACTCCAGGCCTCTAAATGCCACAAATAAAGGAAAATGACCACCACTTTGTTGATTCAAAACTCAATATCCTGTGGTTGAAATATAATGCTACTGGAAAGGGCTCATTTTCACATGCAAGTCACTATGTGATGGTCAAGCAGTGAAGAGCCTTGTGGGGTTTTTTTAGCCTGGAATCAAAATTAATAGCAAACCTTTATGGAGTTGAACATTGCTTACTTACTTAGGCGATCCCTTGTTGTCTGAGTAAGATTGTACTTCAAATTCGGTGTCCTGATGGTGGGTATGTAGGTGACTATGGAGCCTGATTTTTGACCTGCATGTTCTCCTGCAGTGAGCACATCGGTTTCCAGGTGGGAGGCGGTCCCAGTTGGGGTTGGCTTGACATGCCTTCCTCTTAGCATGTTTCACTCTTTCACCTTCCATTCTTGCCTCTTCAAATTCTACAGCACTGTTGGTTACAGCTGACCTCCAACTAGAGCACTCAAGGGTTAGGACTTCCCAGTTTTCTGTGTCTATGCTACAGTTTTTAAGGTTGGCTTTGAACATTATGGTAGCAAAAACCATGTAGAACATGTTGACTGGAAAGTCTTGGTTTATTGTCCAAAGAAGGGTGACCAAAATGGTAAAAGGCCTGGAAGACAAACCCTATGATGAGCAGCTTAGAGACTGGATATGGATAGCTTGGAGAAGTGAAGGCTAAGAGGTGACATGATAATCATGCTTAAATGTTTAAAACTATGTCAAGTTGAGGAAGACGCGAGCATGTTTACTGCTACTGCAGAAACTAGTACACAAAGGAATGGATTCAAACTGCAGAAAAAGATATTCTACCTAAAGACTGGAACATTTCCTGCAAATCTGAGCTATTCAACTATGAGATAGTTGTCTCAGAAAATGGTGAAATTTCTTTTTCTGAAGGTTTTTAGACAGAGACTGGATCGTCTTGTGTCTAAAATACTTTGGTTTTGTATTCCTGCATGGCAGAAGGTTGTCTGCATGGTCCTTGTGATTTTTTTCAACTCTATGGTTCCAAGACTCTATTGTCGGTGGTTACTGTTGCTAAGACCAGCCTGTAGTTGATCAGGACCACTCAGAATGATGTTTCTCTCTGTCTTGTTCCCTCTCAGAAACTACATCACATATCTTATTCCTCTGGCCCTTTTCAATTTTATGATCCCAGTTTTCATCATGCTAACAGCCTACCAATCCATTGACCACAAATTTAAGAAAACTGGACAGTTCAAGGTAAGAAAACCTTCCAAATATATATTTATTTAAATGTTTCTGAACAAAGCTTTGAATGTATTGTCAAATGATTTCATGGCCGGAATCACTGGGTTGTTGTAGGTTTTTTTGGGCTATATGGCCATGGTCTAGAGGCATTCTCTCCATCTATGGCAAGCATCCTCAGATGCAATGAATTCTACAAACAGAAAGATGGAGTAGCTATGGGGAGCCCTCTCAGCCCGGTCATAGCTAATTTCTACATGGAACACTTTGAAAAACAAGCCCTTGAAACAGCAACCAAAAAGCCCACTGTATGGTTCAGATATGTGGATGACACTTTCACTATTTGGAGCCATGGAGAAGAAGAACTCAACAGGTTCCTGGAACATCTGAACAGCATCCACCCGAACATTCAATTCACCATGGAAAAAGAAAATGAAGGAAGACTGCCTTTTCTAGATGTCCTAGTCATCCGCAAACCAAATCAACAATTGGGTCACAACGTTTACAGAAAACCCACACACACAGATAGATAACTACATAAAAACTCCAACCATCACCCAAGTCAAAAAAGAAGCACCATTAAAGCCTTGGCAGACCGTGCAAAAAGAATCTGCAAACCCCACCTCCTCCAAGATGAACTGAACCACCTCAACTGGGCTCTACAGGCCAATGGATACTCCACCTCAGACATCAGAAGAGCTGCAAGACCAAGAACAAGCCACGAGAGTAACGATGAAGATCCACCCAGAGGAAAAGTGTTCTTGCCATACATCAAGGGAACCACTGACCGCATAGGGAAGCTGATGGGGAAACACAACATACAAACCACCTACAGACCCACCAAGAAAAATCCAACAAATGCTATGTTAAGCAAAGGACAAGAGGGATCCTCTCACTTCTGCAGGAGTCTACCGTATTCCATGCAGCTGTGGACAAGTCTACATAAGGACCACCAAACGCAGTATTGCCCAAACACAATCAAGAAACATGAAAGGCACTGCAGACTACTTCAACCAGAGAAGTCAGCCATAGCAGAGCACCTGATGAACCAACTTGGACATAGCATATTATTTGAAAACACAGAAATGCTGGACCACTCTCACAACCACCATGTCAGACTACACAGAGAAGCCACTGAAATCCACAAGCATGTGGACAATTTCAACAGAAAGGAGGAAACCATGAAAATGAACAAAATCTGACTACCAGTATTAAAAAAACTCAAAAATTACAACAGCAAAACAACATAGAGTAAACAATCAGGCACATCAAATCACTCTCAACAAAAGATTCCCCCCAGGCACTTCCAAGCCATTAAATGCTAATCAATGTGATCAGTTGAAACATTCACACCTAGCTGCAGCAGAAAAAAGTCCTTTGTCCCACCCTGGTCATTCCACAGATATATAAACCCATTTTCCTACTTCCAACAGACCTCACTACCTCTGAGGATGCTTGCCATAGATGCAGGCGAAACGTTAGGAGAAAATGCCTCTAGAACATGGCCATATAGTCCGGAAAAACCTACAACAACCCAACTTGAAGAAAACTTGAATTTAAATTGAGGGTGAGGAGGAAATAAACAATTGCGGACTCTGCATCAGGCGTCATTCTGAGAGCTAGATGAGCCTCCCTAGATTCAACAGGCAGTAGAAGGCAAGTGTTTGAACACAAAAGGATCCAGACTATTTTGAAAAGACTTCAAACGGGAAGACTAACAATGTTTTATTCCTTATATAGTCATCTGTGACTGCAGTAATCCCTCACCACAGGCTGTACTGGCTAAATTGATAGTAGCAGCAGTCGAGCAATATGTAGAAAGCCACAGTGGTTCATCCAACGCTTAGAATTTCAGGGCAGTAGCTGGAGACATGTCTTTGGAATGTGTATCACCCACTACTGTTTTCCTTATTGCAGCACATTCACATGTAGAATGGAGAGCTTTTAGCAAGACGGATACTTTGAGAAGGAAGCCCAGCATATAATCTGATGCTGAACAATGACAATTTTTAAAAAGTATTTTCATTTAGGCAGTTTAAGTGAAAGAAGAATTGTCTTGATCTCTGAAGATGGAAAAGACTTCACTGAGAAACTTAGAATATGGGGATGGAAAGAATATATGGGATGTTGAACATATGGCAGGTTTTCATCATCCTTAGCCATGCTGGTTGGAGTTGTTGGGATCTAGATTATCATAGTGTCTCCAATAAGAGACATACATTCCTCATCTTGGCTGGAATGCATATTTTTTTAAAAAAAATATTAGCCCACCATAATGACAAGAATTATTAGCTCTACTTTATCAGGCTTTCCCATTGTAATGTCCTTCTTTCTTCCTGGGGGTGATACATCCTAACTCATCTGGAAGGCATTTGCTTGAACATGATTGTATTATTTGGAAACAAATAAATATCCACCAAAAATGTAGTGAAGGTAGTAGGGCTGGGCGGTTTCGTTTCATTAATTCGTAATTCGTTAAAAATTCGTTATTTTTTTTGTTAACGAAGCGATAACGAACCATTCTGGAGCAACTTAAAAACGAAACGAATTTTTCAATTCGTTTCGTAAATACTTCGTATTTCGTTATGTATTCGTTTCGTTATTGGTTTGAGGTTGTTTCGTTATTATTTCCGCATGTCTGGGGCAAGTTTTATAGTTGTTTTTTGTTTAATTAGTGAAAAAAAATTATAATATCACACCAACAGTCAACAACAGAGGGAGAGGGAAGCTTCAGAAGTTTTTTTAGCGTATTGCGCGATCGCGGCAGCCATTAACGAATCAATTCGTTATTGTTTCGTTATTGTTTTGTAATTTTTTTTTACCATTTACGAAATTTCGTAAATATCGAACTTTTTTAAAGGAAAATTTTGGAATTCTTTTAAATATCGAAACGCAAAAAACCCCAAAAAAGAATCGATTTTAGAAACAAATTTTTCCGTTGTTACCCAGGCCTAGAAGGTAGTATTTATTTCGCCTAAATCTTAAAGAATAACATTGTACAAAACAAAAAAAATGATTAGTTTATTGTGTCTCTCCTGACATTTTATATGGATTATGACTAGGTACTGACACATTCTTTGTTCTTGTTTTTCCAGTTTAACACTGGTTTGCCAGTGAAATCTTTGGTCATTTGCTGGGGTCCTTACTCACTTTTATGCTTCTATGCTGCAGTTGAAAGCACGACTTTCATCTCACCCAAAATCTTAATGGTATGTTAAAAAATGTGATATAGTGCTCTGCCTGTTCTTCACTTTCTCAATTTCTTTTTTCTCGAAATATGCTGCTGTTTTTCTGCCTTCTTCTTACAGTGCAGTGGGTCCTTGGCAACGGTTGAGGTTTGGTTCCTGGACCGCACATGGAAACCATAATCCATGGATGCTCAAGTCCCATTATATACAATAGTGTGGTAAAATTGTGTCCCTTATATAATATGGCAAAATCAAGGTTGGCTTTCTAACAAATGGTGGATGGAGGACCATCTTTATTTTAGAATTTCTTTGGGTGGCACTTGTGAGCTTACCTTTTTATTCCAAGGCAGCCAAAGTAGCCGGGAGCTCCCTCTCTGTGTGTATGTGTGTGTTACTATTCAGTCTCTCTGGCTGCCCACACCTTTTGATCCAAGTTTAAATCTTACAATTAACAGTTCTATACATAGGTGGCGCCACTAGCGACGTCACAGTTGTTGTATGCCTTCCAGTCATTTCTGTCTCATAGCAACTCTAAGGTGAACTTGTCATGGGGTTTTTCTGAGACTAAGTGTGTATGATATACTCAGGGTCATCCAATGGGTGTTAAAAAAATCACTTGCAGCCCAGAATCTCACCCAAACCAACTGCAGATCATTTTTTCTAAAACTCTCATAGAGAAAGCATGACCCCGTACTAATCTCATGCTAACCAATGTGCTTCCTAACAGATTCCTGCTGTAATTGCCAAAACTTCACCAGCGGCGAATGCCTTAATCTATGCCCTGGGGAATGAGAACTACCGAGGGGGAATATGGCAGTTCCTCACAGGACAGAAGATCGAGAAAGCAGAAGTCGATAACAAAACTAAGTAACACGTGACCCCATTCAGCTGAGCGCTTCTTCACACTTGACATTCTTTAACTTAGTTCTGTGGGCTTTGTTTTTTCAAGTGTACATTTTAAAAGGTAACATGTGAATGGATATTTTTAATGATGATCTCTTACAGGTGCATTTAGTAAGCAACCTGCATTGGCTGCAGCTTCCTGTGGAGTGTACACACAGTGTTCAATTCAGGTTTGCTGTTATGTAATGGGTGAAATGGCTCTCAACTGAGGCAGGCGTAACACAGCCAAAAGTAACCAGTAGTAGAAGCCACATGCATTTTCTTTAACTTAATTAACTATGGTTCCACACTGGAAGCATTTTTTGTTTTTGCATTGTCTGCCAGCAATTAGTGTAGTGTTGAAAGGATGCCATGTAGATATAACTGTTGCAGTTGTCTTTCAACCTGTCATGTGTTGTTTGTCAAATAAGCTGCCTTCACCCTCTGCGAGCCCATGTTGGACTTGTTTTATGTGTCACAGCAAATAAATTGGAAGTTGTGAAGTGCCTTTGGCAGAGGGAAGGGTAGACAAACTGGGCAAATGTCGGAAAACAAACAGTAGAAAATGAAACACTGGATAGGGCTGCAAGAACGGATTTCCATTTGATGTGTACATATGGCATTTCTGGGTTATTGAGAGATTAAAGCAGTTATCCCGTATTGTTATGCCATATGTTTGTGCCTGTTCTTTCCATTTGCATTAAATGGTTGTTGGGTAAAGTAGGGTATTCTTCTGAGATACACTGCTCCTTGGTGTGTACCATTTATTTCAACTGACATCTGATGCCGAACTGGATATTTCAAAAGCTAGCATTGCCAAATAAGTGTATACTATCTCATGTCTTATATAGATATAGTGCTTCTCAGTCTAGCAGTCTCCATGAATATCTTGCTATGTTAATGGAGTCTGACAATGTATGGAACTGTTTTGTTTTCTTCTGATGTTCTGACAGTCAGTTGTTGTAGAGACACGGCATCCCTCCCCTTGCCTCTTTCCCAAAACTTGAAAATATTCCTTTTGATGCGGGTACATCCACAAGATTTGCTCTCCCTTCTGCAATGGGAGCAACTTACTGCAGCATGGAGATAGAAGTTAAAGTGGGTTGTTGTAGGTTTTTTCGGGCTATATGGCCATGGTCTAGAGGCATTCTCTCCTGACGTTTTGCCTGCATCTATGGCAAGCATCCTCAGAGGTAGTGAGGTCTATTGGAACTAGGAAAAAGGGTTTATATATCTGTGGAATGACCAGGGTGAGACAAAGGACTCTTGTCTGCTGGAGCTAGGTGTGAATGTTTCATACCTGTTTCGACAGGCCTTTGACTTTTGATATTGCTGTTTTTAAATTGTTTTTAAATTGTGTTAGATTTTAGCTATTCTTGTAAGCCGCTCCGAGCCCCAGGGGAGTGGCGGCCAGGCATGTAGACGAGGGGGGGGGCTTGGGGGGCTTCAGCCCCCCAAAAAATTCTCATGGTGGTTCGTGAAAAGGCCTTACTGTTTATTTAAACTGTTATGTTTATTCATATCATGATCTGATCACACTACTCAATATATCCCATATGCATGGGGGTATTGGGGTAACGGTACAAAAGCTTTGCTAGGGTAGACCCTCTTTCACTCGAACTCAGCCCCCCCCCCCCCCGAAACTAGCTCAGTCCCGTCCCCGTCCCCAAATCGAAATCCTGGCTACAGGCCTGGTGGCGACATATAAGTTCGAATAATAAATAAATAAATAAACTGACCGCCTTGATTAGCATTTGATTGCCTGGCAGTGCCTGGAGCAATCTTTTGTTGAGAGGTGATTAGATGTCCTTGTTTGTTTCCTCTCTGTTGTTGTGCTGTTGTAATTTTAGAGTTTTTTAATACTGGTAGCCAGAGTTTGTTCATTTTCACGCTTTCCTCCTTTCTGTTGAAATTGTCCACATGCTTGTGTATTTCAATGGCTTCTCTGTGTAGTCTGACATGGTGGTTGTGAGAGTGGTCCAGCATTTCTGTGTTCTCAAATAAAATGCTGTGTCCAGGTTGGTTCATCAGGTGCTCTGCTATGGTTGATTTCAACAGAAAGGAGGAAACCATGAAAATGAACAAAATCTGGCTACCAGTATTAAAAAAAACTCTAAAATTACAACAGCACAACAACAGAGAGGAAACAAACAAGGACATATAATCACCTCTCAACAAAAGTTTGCTCTAGGCACTGTCAGGCCATTATATGCTAATCAAGGTGGTCAGTTGAAACATTCACACCTAGCTCCAGCAGACAAGAGTCCTTTGTCTCACCCTAGTCATTCCACAGATATATAAACCTTTTTCCTATTTCCAAAAGACTTCACTGCCTCTGAGGATGCTTGCCATAGATGCAGGCGAAATGTCAGGAGAGAATGCCTCTAGACCACGTCCATATAGCCCGAAAAAACCTACAACAACCCAGTGATTCTGGCCATGAAAGCCTTCAACAATACACAGAAGTTAAATTCTTCCTCAAAATGCTGAATTGAAAGGAAAAGAAAAGTCTAATTGAAAACATGATATCTCTGGACCATGGTTAGTAGAGGTGTGCACGACTCCAAAAATCCACTTAATTTGTATTTACGAAATTCCTTCTACCCCTGTTTTGATTCTAAAGTGATTTGGACAATTTCTAAGGAGTCCCGGTTGTATCTAATACGAAATGAAAAGAAATTCATTTTTTTCCTTTCATTATTTCAAAAACCAACAAGAGCTAAGCTATACCTGGTGGAGGAAGAGACCCCATAGGCCTCTACTTAAAGATTTCCAAAGGAGGAAGGTTAGTCCATTCCACTGTCAAATACATCTTGCTATCAAACAGCTCTTAACATGGAGTTTCTAAATCCACTGGTTCAACTGTTACTCTTTGTATCTTCAGAAAACAAACTTGCCCCATTTTCCACATGACATCCCTTCAGATATTTTAATATAGCTATCATGTTGCCTCTCACTCTCCCCTTCTCCAAACTAAACACACTCATGTTCTTCATCCTTTCCAAAGAACTTGGTTTCCAGACCATTTCCCTTCTTTTGAAAGTGTCAAAATGAATTCTCCAGTTCTTCATAACAACTCAAGCTCATTATTCCAATTTATGGAACTATAATTGTTGGATGCATGAATGGTGAAAAAGAAACAAGGGCAGATTTGTGCTCTCTTAGACCCACGTGCACAAAAACATCTTACCAACTTATGAGTTCTCCCATCCTCAGCAGATTTTAATAGGACTTTTGGATTGGCTAGCTTGCATGCCAAACTCTGGATAGACACCCAAATTCTCAATGTTGTCTTTTTTAAAGCTTGTCATGTCAAAATAATTCATGACACCTAAAAGCTCAGTCATAGAATCATAGAGTTGGAAGAGACCTCATGGGCCATCCAGTCCAACCCCCTGCCAAGAAGTAGGAAAATTGCATTCAAAGCACCCCCGACAGATGGCCATCCAGCCTCTGTGTAAAAGCTTCCAAAGAAGGAGCCTCCCCCACACTCCGGGGCAGAGAGTTCCACTGCTGAATGGCTCTCATAGTCAGGAAGTTCCTCCTCATGTTCAGATGTCATGAAGAATTTGATTTTAAATAACTCGGTATTGAGTCTCTTAGAAAGGCATCAGTGCAAAATTGATAGAAATATATTCATATTAATAGATTTAATGTTAATGTGCAAATGGAATATCAGTTTTGTACAACAGGAGGGAAGGCTGAGCGAAGGAAGATAGATGCTTTTGAGCTGTGGTGTTGGAGGAAAGTTCTGAGAGTGCCTGGGACTGCGAGAAGATCCAACCAGTCCGTCCTCCAGGAAATAAAGCCCGACTGCTCACTGGAGGGAAGGATACTAGAGACAAAGTTGAAGTACTTTGGCCACATCATGAGGAGACAGCAAAGCCTAGAGAAGACAATTATGCTGGGGAAAGTGGAAGGTAAAAGGAAGAGAGGCCGACCAAGGGCAAGATGGATGGATGGCATCCTTGAAGTGACTGGACTGACCTTGAAGGAGCTGGGGGTGGTGACGGCTGACAGGGAGCTCTGGTGTGGGCTGGTCCATGAGGTCACGAAGAGTCGGAGACGATTGAACAAATGAACAACAAACAACAGGAGGGGAAACTATGAGTACCTAAATACTATACTAGACTTCACTTCTCAACATTTCTCACTATATTACATTTTAATAGGGATCCTGGAAGCTGTCATCCAACAATATCTGAAGGCCCACACAATTGCCACCATTGTTGTATAAATTTGAGGTCATGAACCTATGGCTACACTACACTACTTCAGGCAAGTGGGTCTGGTAAAGGCATGGAGGGATACTTTTTTCTCTTGTGTCCTCCATTTGGTTTTTAGATCTTGAGCTTAGTCCTTCTCAAACTGAGAATTTTCTTAGTCTTAAATTCAGTTCATCTTAAGGAATTGCTTGTCCCAACTAGAGTAAGTGCATTGAAATGAATGGGTCTTGTTAAGCACACAAGTACCACTGATTTTCAAAGGAAGTACTCTATCTGAGATTAATGTTGAATTTAGCCCTGATATTTTTAAAAAATTAAACCTCATTTGGCAGGAAATCAGAAGACGCTTACTTCTTGGGAGGAGAGCAATGTCCAATCTCGATAAAATAGTAAAGAGTAGAGACATCACACTGGCAACAAAGATCCGCATAGTCAAAGCAATGGTATTCCCTGTAGTAACCTACGGATGTGAGAGCTGGACCATAGGGAAGGCTGAGCAAAGGAAGATAGCTGCTTTTGAACTGTGGTGCTGGAGGAAGGTTCTGAGAGTGCCTTGGACTGCGAGAAGATCCAACCAGTCCATCCTCCAGGAAATAAAGCCCGGCTGCTCATTGGAGGGAAGGATACTAGAGACAAAGTTGAAGTACTTTGGCCACATCACGAGGAGACAGGAAAGCCTAGAGAAGACAATTAGGCTGGGGAAAGTGGAAGGTAAAAGGAAGAGGGGCCGACCAAGGGCAAGATGGATGGATAGCATCCTTGAAGTGAATGGACTGACCTTGAAGGAGCTGGGGGTGGTGACGGCCGACAGGGAGCTCTGGCATGGGCTGGTCCATGAGGTCACGAAGAGTCGGAGACGACTGAACAAATGAACAACAATGCATCATTGTAGAACCCATCATTTCAGGCACTTTAGCTTAAAATATGCTCTTTGTGGGTTGTCTCTAAAAAAAAAAAACACTATTTAACAGTCTTTTCATGAGTATGTCCATTTTTGTACACATATCGTTGTATGTTCAATTTTTGTATGCATATTTTGATTGGAAAATTCACTTGCAAATTCAAACTAGTGTGAACATCAAAGTAATGCGAGTTTCAGTCTGTGTAACAGACGTCTCTCATTTCTAACCTGGCATATTAAAATACTCCTCCATTCAAAAAACAATCTCTCCAGGTGGAAAACAAAAACACAACCTGTCCATGCATTGAATACAATATTTGAACAGTGCGGAGAAGGGTTCTGCCTTAACCTTCTCTGAACATATTAGTGTTTCAAACTGAAAGGAGTTGTTTTCATGATACACACAGAGAGACGCCCCGCTGCACCAAGAACTAGGCCAGAGTCTCTCAGGCTAGAGGTCATAAGAGGCCTATGAATGTTGGCTTTGCAATGGGATTAATCATAGAAAATGGAGGGGAACTAATCCCATTGGAGACACTATTACTGCCTTGCCATACTAGAGCGGGAGGAGGAAAATAAAAAGAAAAGCAACCCATAATCTCTGTATCCCAAAGTGTGGAAAAATCTCTGTAACGGATGAGGAATTGTATAAATGTAAATACAATTAAAACTGCACAGTCAAAGGTCAACATAAAACAACACTTCCTTTATCTCCTCCATACCCTGCACCACCCCCACTATGCTTTAAGCCTCTTGTATATTCAGAAAAGGATTAGGAGAACAATGCACCAAATGGCTTGGTGGACATGCAGCAGCTAATTTAAACAAGAACATTAAACCAGATTATAAACTGAGGCTGGTGAATGGCTCTGAGGTCTCAATCTGGATTTGTTTTTGGATCAAAAATTATATCATGGGAGGGATAAAATTTTAATTAACTTAAATAGTACCATTGCCCAGGAATTACTTGTTCACCTTTAATGAGAAAACACTTTTGTTGGATTGATACTTCTGAGACTGCAACAGTAAAAATCTTCTGTCTACATAAGATTTGTAAAGGTTCTTTCTGGAACAATCAAGTTTTAAAATGCAAGTGCATTTGTGGATTATTCTTCTACAGTGTTATGAGTCTCCTTTGTTCATACCTATTGAGAAAATTGTCTGCATACAATTCTGTGTGTAGAGGCACTGACTCTGCAAATATGGTGGATTTCCTCTCCAGAATACCCAGCTAACATGACTAATGGTAAGATATTATGGAAGGTGTAGTCTGAAACATATAACAAAATGCCACTTCTCTAAGCAAACTCATATCACTAGAAATATTTGTTTCAATTAAATGGGTGATATTAGCTAGGCCTGGGCGGTTTCGTTTCGTTAATTCGTAATTCGTTAATAATTCGTTAATTTTTCCAATTACAAAACGATAACGAACCATTCTGGAGCAATCATTTAAAAAAACAAATTTTTAAACACGTTTTGTAAATGCTTCATATTTCGTTATTGTATTCGTTTCGTTATTGTTCTGAGGTCGTTTCGTTATTATTTCCGCATGTCTGGGCCAGTTTTATGGTTTAATTAGTGAAAAAAAATTATAATATCACACCAACAGTCAACAACAGAGGGAGAGGGAAGCTTCAGAAGTTTTTGGAGGTTTTTTAGCGTATTTCGCGGTCGCGTCCGCCATTAACGAATCGATTCGTTATTGTTTCGGAAATCGATTCGTTAATTTTTTACCATTTACGAAATTTCGTAAATATCTAACTTTTTAAAAGGAAAATTTTGTAATTATTTTAAATATCGAAACAAAAAAAAACCCCAAATACAAATCGATTTTAGAAACAAATTTTTGTGTTGTTACCCAGGCCTAATATTAGCAGTGTATGAGTATTTTATCTATGTGGAATATTTAGTTGTATATTTACTAGGCTTGGTTGATCCAGTTCGTTAATTTCTTATCTCGTTATTAATTCATTAAATAATTACCTTTAGAAGCGATATTGACGCGTTTTGGCAACCCGGAAGTGTTTTTGCCATATCGAAGCCACATCTGACATCTTCCTTACGACTTCTGCCAGTGAATTGTAAATGCTGGGGGTGTGGCCTTCAGGAACAGCTGTTCTTACCCATGCCTCCCTCCTTCGTCTTTGCATCGGCGGCTTTGCGAGGTGGGCGTGACTACCTCCCTGGACAAGCGGCAATGCGGAAGAGCTGGCCGTAGCCACGCCCACCTTGCAAAGCAGCCGATGCAAAGAGGAAGGAGGTGGGTGTGGCCAAGCACAGCCCTCCTTGGAGGCCTTGCCCCCAGCGACCTCCGAGGAGCGCTGTGGTTCGCCATGCCCACCTCTCCCTTGGACAGCTTGCCAGGGAAGAGAAAGAAAGGTGAGAGATTTTAAAAGTGTTAGTTGTAAAATCTCCAAGGAGCGCTGTGCTTGGTCGCTGGGGGCGAGGCCTCCAAGGAGGGCTGTGCTTGGCCACGTCCACCTTTCCCTTCTGCATGGAAGCTCGCTGCAAGGGAAGGAAGGGAAACTGTGAGATTTTAATGGTTCTGGAGGGAGGGAAGGGCACCTCCATTAACGAAACAAAGAAAACGATTCGTATTTCCTGGTATTTTCGATCTTTTTTAAAAGAAAATTTTGGAAATAATTTAAAAATCAAACCTCCAGCGCCCCCTACGTACGAAAAAAGTTTAGAACCATTTTTTTCTTGATCAACCAAGCCTAATATTTACCTATTGCACCAATGAAATTTCATGTACCCATTTTTTTAAAAAATCAAACCAAGAGACAGTATTCTATTGAAAGAAACTGGATCTAAGATCTTTTACAGAAACAGCATAATTTTGCAAGCCTGCTCTTTGTTGTGGTTGTTGTTAACTTTCTTTATATCCCACCTTTCCCCAAAATCAGGACTGATTTTAGAAAGTACAATATATAAGCAGGTCAATTCCAAGGATCTTCCTCTGAAGTTTTCTTGGCATCAGTTTTACAGAGATAGACCTGGGTATCATCAGCATACTAGTGATACTCCACCCAAAAACACAAATGAGTTCTCCCAATGGCTTTATATTAAAATGCATAAGGAACCTTATAGGCAATGACCCAAATGCTGAGCAACACTCTCCAGAACCATTCCCCAAACCAAGAAACATCAGAATCCTTGCAAAGCAATGCCGACAAGTTCCATATAAGCCAAGTGACACAGATTTATTTATTTATTTATTTATTTATTTATTTATTTTGGGGACTTCTACCCCACCCTTCTCAACCCCCAAGGGGGGACTCAGGGCAGCTTACAACCAGCACAATTCGATGCCAACAATTCAACAGATAAAATACATAACAACAACAACCACAATAATTAAAACATTCAATTAATAGAATAACAACTAAAAAGCCAATCTAGTGGACAACGTTCACCAAGTTCTAAAACCCGTAAGTCCATTCAGCATTACCATAGTCCTTTCCAAATTCTGGTCGCCATTACCTTGTCAGTCTGCCAGATTACCAAAGGCCTGGTCCCATATCCATGTTTTCAGCTTCCTTCTGAAGGAGAGGAGGGATGTTGATGATCTAATTTCCCCGGGGAGTGAGTTCCACAGGCGAGGGGCCACCACTGAGAAGGCCCTGTCCCTCGTCCCCACCAGCCTCACTTGTGATAGAGGCGGGGCCGAGAGCAGGGGCTCCCCAGAAGATCTTAAACCGAGCTGGAACATAGAAGGAGATAGGTTTGGACAGGTACACTGGGCCGGAGCCGTACAGAAGGATGCAATGGTTGGTGCTACCAAATGCCACTGAAATTTCCAAACAAACCAGCAGGGATTCACTCCCCCATCCAACTTCTGGTGTAGGTCATCCATCAAAGCAACCAAGACTATTTCTGCCCTGGAACTGTGCCTGAAGTCAGTTTGAAATGGATTATTGTAATCTGTTTCATCCAAAAAAAAAGGACTGTAATTGTGTTCCCACCACTTGATCTGGAACCTTATTTAGAAAGGGGAGCCAATAGTTACCTAGGCAGTACATTAATATTAACTGATCTCTTGTGCAACCTTGGACCTCGTGCAGATTTGAATATTTTAACCACAGAAAAATGGCAAGAAAAATAAGAAAAATCAACATTCACTTCATAAAAATGTGGGCCTTGAAGGCGTCAGCAACATGAAGATTTGCCCCTCGAATTGTCACAATTGACCACATTGGTCTTCCACTCCCAGAATCTTTCTGCCACCATGGTTGTTATGTTCTGGGAGCTGTATTCCAATTGAATAGCTTTTCCAAGAACTGAATACACAAAAAAACTATAACAGTGGGACAGGAGCAGAGGGATGCGAAATGAGCCTTTTCTCCTGAAACCAATTTCTGAAGCCCACACTTCTTTTGTATGGAGACTGCAAAATCATTTCCTGCATGTGTTATAACCCTGTTCATTAACATTGACCTGCTTTCTTGAGGTAACTTGTAATGCACCAAGAGGATTTGACAAATTTAGAAACTGTGTGGGCCTTTTTATAGAAGTCACACAGCCTCCTACCAGACTGAGAACAGAAGACTGCAGAAGACCCTTTTTAATTAATGTAATTAAGGAAAGAGGTGTTAATGAAAAAGAATGTAGAAGTATTCCTTTAAGCAAAAGAATGTTAAACTCCAGACAAGGCTTCCTAAGCAGTTAGCTGTGACTTTAGTCTGTACAATGCCTGAATCAAGCCATAATGAATGTGGGAAAAGACTGTGTCATAAAAAGGGTGAAAAGAGGACAGACCTAACACTATCTGTTGAGATTAACTTCACAATTCAGCAGCAGATCAGTTGCAGGACTTCAGCGCTTTCCAGTAGCTTCTTCCTGCACAGTATTCTCAGTCAACTGCTCCCACAGCCTGCAGTCACTCTGGAACCTTTTACAGACACTTGAGCACATGCCCGGCCATTGTCAGTTTTACCGTTGTCTTTCCCCCAGTCTAGATGACATTACAAACTTACCACAGCATACAGATATATCTTGTCTTAGCAGACAGGTTCTTTTAATCAATTACATATAGCCTTCGACGAACAACATCACAGCACAAGGAGAGGAATATACACTGTACATGACTTCCTTATATACAATTCTATACAATTACACATAGCAATCTCTGATTGGTTTCCAACTCATTAACTTAACTCAGACCCAGGATTGCATCATTCACAATCACCTGGACTAGGCCAGAACACATTCCCCATATGATTCCCTATATACAGTTAATGCATGACTCAGCATTTCCAACAGAAGCCTATTAGCAGTGCATGACTCAGCTATATTACATTCCAATACATTGTAAAACCTGACACTATCCTAATAATATTTGAAAATGTTTAGATATAAATCATGTTTCCCAAGTATCAAGAAACACTGATGAGAAAAATCATGGGCTGAAATGAATCATCACATTTCAAACAAAAATTGCAAAGGTTTGTTTCATGCAGGAACAGCATTTTCTGTACGGAATAATGCATGGAATTGGCACAGAATACTATCAGACTGCAAGTGATCTTCAAAATCTCTAAGGTTTTTCACAGAGAGTAGGATATATTGCTAAAATTGCTAGTGGCTTCCTTTAAGAAGACAAATACTGAAGAATTACATCCCTAGACATAATTAATGGCAAATGTAAAACTATAGAAAAAAACTACAGGGAAAAAGAAGGATTTGTTTATAATTAATATTTAGCATTTAACTTACTTTTATTTATTACTTATTTCCAGTATATCTATCCCATTTTTATTTATTTATTTTTATTTATTTATATTTATTTTATTTATTATATTCCGCCCTTCTCACCCCGCAGGGGACTCAGGGCGGATTACAGTGTGCACATATATGGCAAACGTTCAATGCCAATTTTGACATACAACATATACAGACATAGACATAGACAGAGGCTATTTAACTTTTTCTGGCCGCCAGGGGAGCTGTCGCTTTCATCGTCCATCTGCAATACTGATGAAGTACTTCGCATTCCCTGCATGCTTTTTGCTGGAGTGCTTGCTGGAGTCTTTTTAATGGCCTCATAAATTAGTTAATTTAGCCTCCCCACACTTTAAGGTGGTACCTAATTTTCCTACTTGACAGATGTAACTGTCTTTCGGGTTGCAAAGGTCGACAACAGGCTACACAATTGGTTGGAAACCCACTCCAACCCGGGCTGGCTTCAAACTCATGAACTTTTGGTCAGAGTAATCTTACTGCAGCTGACACTCAGCCAGCTGCACCACAATGAAGTTCTCAAACTAAATTATATCACAATCGAATATGAATACAATAAGGAAAGGGAAAAGCCGCATTATGTCCCATTCATCAGAAGTTCCAATAGCTACTGTTTTGGGCAGATCTCATGGCAGATTTTCAAAATTAATATTTAATATTCAAGCAGTTTTTGCTAGCACTTAAGCATGCATGGGAAAATCCTTATGAAGATCCCATCCCCACCTTGGTCTGGGAAAGCTGCCGCCAGTCAGAAGTACTACATTCAAATGGGAGAAAAAATTGTCAACCCTTTTGTCAATTGTTAGGAACATTCAGACAAACTGATTCTTAGATTGATCCATAATTGGTTGGATTATCCATTTCACTTTTCCAAAAAGCATTGTCTTCCTCTAATTGGTTTAACTTACCTATGTTGTCTAATCTGACTGGTTAGACAAAGCTGCAATTTTGTCACCTTTAGGTCAGGGAGCACTTGAAAGAGGATGAAAAATGTTAGCAAAACAACAACAAAGCAGACAGGTGTGAAGCAACAGAGGCTTCATCTCATAATAAGCTGACATTTCAGTGAAAAATGAGAGTTTGCTGTATTTTAATTGCATTTTAAGAACTCTTTTAATTCTTCCCATCCAAATTTTCTACTTACAAGAAACATTTTTTTATGTTTTTAACACAAGGGAACATTAAAAGACATATCCATGCATACACATGAGCAGAAATTGTATACAGCCGGCCCTCTATATCCACAGATTCTGAATTTGTGGATTCAACCATCCATAGCTTGAAAAAAATTATTTCAAAAGCAAACTTTTATTTTTCTATATATAAGAGACCCCAATTGACTCTGCTGTTGAATATAATGGGAACTGTGCATCCACAGATTTTATTTATTTGTTTATTTATTTGTGTCACTTTTATCCTACCCATATCAGCCCAAGGGCGACTAAGGGCTGCATACAAATCAGCACAATTAGATGCCATATAAAATACATCGATTAAAAGCAAAAAAGTCATATTACAATACATTCCAAAAACCGTAAAAGCAATAACAATCTATATAAATAAAAATGTAATGTTCGTTTGTGGGATTAACAGAACTCAAAAACCACTGGAGGAATTGACACCAAATTTGGACACAAGACACCTAACAACCCAATGTATGTCCTTCACTCGAAAAAAAACACTGAAAAACACAGCAGAGGGGACTTTAAAAGCCACAAAAAGCTAAATGACAATACTGAAAAAAGGGAAGGAAGGAAGGGAAGGGGGGGAAAGAGAAAGAAAGAAAGAAAGAAAGAAAGAAAGAAAGAAGAAAGGGGGAAAGGAAAGGGAGAAGGAAGCATGGAAGCAAAGAGAAGGAAGGAAGGAAAGAGGTAGAGAAGGAAGAAAGGAAAAAAGATGGAAAGAAAAAGAGGGAAGGAAAAGTTAGAGAAGGAAGGAAGGAGAGAAGGAAAGAAAAAAAGGGAAAGAAGGAAGGGGAGGGGGAGTGAAGGAAGGGGGAAGATGTAGAGAAAGAACGAGGGAAGGAAAGAAGGAAAGAGAGAAGGAAGAAAAGAGCAGAAGAGAAAGAAAAGGGGCGAAGGAAGGAAAGAGATAGAGAAGGAAGGAAGAAGAGAAGGAAAGATGGGAAGGAAGTAAAGAGGGAGTGAAGGAAGGAGGGAAGGAAGGAGAAAGTGGGAAGGTTGGCCACAGCAACATGTGGGGGGTTCAGCTAGTAAAAATTATAAAAACTGTGTCTTCTTGTTCAAATCCTCAATCGTTTTGGTATCCACAGGAAATACTGGAACCAAACACAAACAAGCACCAAGGGGCCCACTGTAATCCCTTCTGTTATCTTGATCCTTCCCCATTATATTGCACAGTTTGAGTGAATTGAATTGGTCTTTAAGGTCCCATTGGTGGGCAGGTAGAGTTGTCAGGTGAAAACTGGAAAGGGCTCTTCTATTATTAGTTGTGCTGCTTGTCAAGAAAACTCCAACTGCAGAAATTCCCTCTTTCATACAAATATTAAAGTCAAAGGAGCCTGTTTACCTGGTGATTTTAGGGACAGGACAAAGGTTTCAATGGAAAAGAAATAAAAAAATCCAAAACAAGATCAAAAGGATGCATTGCCACTGGGTATACTCAAGAAGTAAATAACGTGTATTTTGAAAATTTGCTGTATTTTCTTCCCTTTCCCCCTCCCCCATATATTTTAATAACTACTACACTCTCACCATCAGTGAGAGACAAACAGGTTAACATTAGGGCTGGGTGGTTTCGTTTCGTTATTTCGTAATTCGTTAAAAATTCGTTATTTTTTTGATAACGAAGCGATAACGAACCATTCTGGAGCAACTTAAAAACGAAACGAATTTTTAAATTCGTTTCGTAATTGTTTCGGATTCGTTATGTATTCATTTCGTTATCGCTTTGAAGTCGTTTTGTTATTATTTCCGCATGTCTGGGGCAAGTTTTATAGTTGTTTTTTGTTTAATTAGTGGAAAAAAATTATAATATCACACCAACAGTCAACAACAGAGGGAGAGGGAAGCTTCAGAAATTCCCCCTGTCCCATTTGGAGGTTTTTTAGCGTATTTCGTGGTCGCGTCCGCCATTAACGAATCGATTCGTTGTTGTTTTGAAATCGATTCGTTATTGTTTCGTAATTTTTTTAACATTTACGAAATTTCGTAAATATCGAACTTTTTAAAAGAAAAATTTCGGAATTCTTTTTAAAATCGAAACGCAAAAACCCCCCAAAAACGAATCAATTTTAGAAACAAATTTTTCCGTTGTTACCCAGGCCTAGTTAACATGCCTCTTTGAAGCTAAGGAATTATCATATTGCTATGACTGTCAAATTGTTATGCCTATTCTCCCTGGAAAGTTGGTTGAATGGGGCAGAGGGTACAGCAGCTTTCTTATCCACTGGCAGAGGAAAAGGTTTATCAAAGGAGTAGAACTTTTCCTTAGCAAACAAAAAGAAAGTTCCACCACACTGGCTATAGTACCGATGGTAGTGCTCTGTCTGTGATGGGACTGAATTTGTGGTGGTCTGGGGATTATAGAGAAACAAAGCAAAATGCTCAAAGATATGTAGAATCCTAGGCTTTCTTGTTCCTGCATCAGGCTCTCAAACACAGGCAGAACTAATACATACTCAATATCTAGTGTAATATATCTCCTGTATTGGAAGCAATGAGAGGGATAAAGGGGAAGAGTGGCTGTCATTAATTCTCATAAACAATATATTCTGGCATATTCCAGGATGAAGAAACACTTCCATCACAATCATGCCTCACTCTGTATCATCATCATTATCACCATTTCATCCATCATCATTTATTAGATACCTTTTCCCTTAGAAAGACTCAATGCATGTTACAACAAAATATGGAGAGAGAGAAACTGGAGCTATGTATTCCTAACTTTTTTGTATACACAATCCTAGATATTCCCTACTTTAGGGGCTATGTAGGCCTAAAAACCCTAAAGGCATCAGATCCTGACTGATTTTGAAACTTACCCAAGCCAGTACTTGGATGAGAGACCAGCAATGAATATCAGTTACTGTGGGACAGGTCCGTAGCCAGGATTTTGATTTGGGGGGGGGGGGTGAGTCTGAGTGAGCAAGGATCTACCCTGGCAAACCTTTTGTATCATTATCCCAATACCCACATGCATATGGGATATATTAAGCATGGTGATCAGATCATGATATGAATAAATATAACAGTTTAAATAATGTACCAGTAAGGCCTTTTCATTGACCACCCTGAGAATTTGGGGGGGGGGGGCTGAAGCCTCTCAAGTCCGTCCCCCCAGGCTACATGTCTGCTGTGGGTTATATATCAGATGAAGCAACTAGTAAAGCCAGTCACCTTTGAGTATTCCTTGCTTAAGAAAACTCTATAAAATTCATAGTCAACTTGAGGTACATGTGTACACGCACATGGGTCATGAAAGTCCCCCAATTCTCACTTACCAAGGAGCAGCTGCAGCAATCAACAGGGGTCTATTCCATTGTCGATTAGGAAGAAGCTGGCTGACATTATCACTACTACCACTCAGCCTTTGGTGTGTGGGGAGGAGAAATTGAACCAGGGATCCTGTTTCTGGCTATTGCAACTGAGATGACAGGAGTGGGGTGATAACTTAAGGTAATATCAAATATGGTTTAAAGCACTGTGAAATAATACCTACAACTCCTAGAAAGGCAGATATAGCTCAGAGTTCACTGCTTTAATGATCATTTGTGAGTTTCCATCTATTCAAACTTTGTAGCTACTGTTTAAAAAGATTAGCCAGTTAAGTGGTTATCTGTGTTCTGATTTCCTCAGGAAAGACAAGTTAGCTTAATCCTCTTATGTTCTTCATTGACACAACAAGCTACTACAAGTACTGTTTGACAATACAACTAGTACCTTCAGTGAGGACAGAGACAAAGAGAGGTTTCTACTCTACATTTTGAAGACAAGAGTTGGGATGTGCTTTCATACGTATTCCAAAACATTCATCATGGGTACTGAATAGTATTGTAGTTAAGATTCATAATGAAGAAATAAGGTGACTAATTTAAGGAGACAGCTTAATTTTATTATATACTTAGGGACATTCCCAATAAAGCTGACAGAGTGACTCACCTGCAGCATCACCTTTGTAACTCTCTAAATCTCATCCTGCATGCACGACACAGTTGTGGGCCAGGCTTCCCACTTCCTGCCCTCTTTCCAGAAATAAAGCAACAAATATGGATCTTTATGAAGAGGATACAAGAGACGAAAGAGCACTGAGCAGAAATTTGGGAGGCGGACATTTTTTCCAAGAATGTCAACAAAAATCAAACACAACCTTTTGATGACTCCTCATCCCCAGGGATTGTTGTAGAGTATGGGGAAATATTTCTTATATTGATGACTGATTGTTTGGAGAACCAGCACCACATTTCACACCTCAAAATTTGACTACCCCATGGTAATGCATCCTAGTCTGGGAATCCTAGTTTTATCCCCAACTCTTTATCCCCAAAAAGGAGATTTTGGAAAAACTCTAAATCAGAGGTGAGAAATGTGTGATCTTTAGATGTTTTTGGCATGCACTGACCATTAAGCCTAGCCTGTCGTGGAAAATGCTGGTTGCTACAGTTGCACAACACCTGAAGAGCTGAATAATTCCCACTTCATTGCTCTAGTTCAGTGGTTTCTAACCTTTCTGACTTGTGGAGCCCTTTTTAGAATCAATTTCTATGGCGGAGCCCCTTAGGCTTAATATGTCTTACAAATTAATGGTGTTTCAGAGTAGTGTTATGGTGGGAAGAAGAGAGGATAGATAGCAAGGGAATGAAAAGAGCTATCTAAACAATTGTGCAATATCCATGCAATGAAATTGTATTTTAAAAACTTTGAAATTTACCATAATATCTCTGTTTATTCTCAACTATCACCAATACCCTTGATATTGTCAAAATTTGGCCATACATAAAAATTATTCCATAGTTCAGTAAATAATAATAATATTTATTTACTTTATTTATATACCGCTTTTCTCAGCCCTCAGGCGACTCAAAGCGGTTAACAACAGCAAAATTCAATGCAAAACATCATAAAACGATTATGGGACCGTTAAAAACAATAGCGTCATCAACATCATCAACAATTAAACATCAATATAACAATCATTAGCGTCTCATCAGTAAAATCAGAATCCAATCTCATCATCCGTTGATCCGTGTTCCTATATTCATTACACTGCTTAATCGAATGCTTGTTCGAACAGCCAGGTCTTCACTTTCCTCTGAAACGCCAATAGGGATGGGGCCGATCTGATATCTATAGGAAGGGTGTTCCACAGCCGAGGGGCCACCACTGAGAAGGCCCTATCTCTTGTTCCCTGCCTGTGATGCAGGCGGGACTGAGAGCAGGGCCTCCCCAGATGATCTTAATGTCCTAGATAATAATAATAATAATAATAATAATAATAATAATAATAATAATAATCTTTATTTATACCCCACCATCAGCTCCCCGAAGGGGACTCAGGGTGGCTAATATGAGGCCAAGCCCAAAGATACAATACAGCAAAATAAAGTGCAAAATACAACAACAAAAATTACATCACAATAAAGTACATACAGTGGCAAAATAAAGTAAACAAAGCAAAATAGTATAATATAAATAATAATAATAATAATAATAATAATAATAATAATAATAATGACGGTGGAGATCTTTTGGCACGGCACCCAGTGTGGTCATGACCACATAAACCAGTACAGGTGGTCCCAGTGGTCATGGGCAAGATCTCAGCCAGCATTTGGAAACAAACATCGACAAAATCATGATCTGTTAACTGCAAAATGCCACCTTACTTGGATCTGCGCACATCATTCAAAAATACATCACACAGTCCTAGACGCTGGGAAGGGTTCGACTTGTGATTTTTTGATACGAAATCCAGCATATAGATCTCGTTTGCTGTGACATACTGTGCTTTTGTGTCAATAAAATAATAATAATAATAATCTTCATCATCATTATCATCTTTATTTATGCACCATCTCCCCAAAGGGGACTTGGGGCAGCTAACATGAGGCCAAGCCCAAAAATAACAATACAATAAAACAAAATTCAAAGAAACAAAATAACATCAAAATAAACACATGAAATTACAAAATAAAATAAACAGTCTCAAAATAACATGATAGAGAGATGAAACACGGGGCAGGCCAAATGCTTAGAATAAAATTGATAAAACCCTGGGTGAGAAAAGAAGAATGGGTGTCTGAGGGAGAATATGTTACTAAGGGAGGAGCTCAAAAAGGAAAAAGAAAGAGGTAGACCATCATTAAGGGTGGTGGTGGGGTGCATCTTGAGGGCAGAAACTGAAGCTGGGACATACAATGTGTGGGGTATATCTTCACTCGCCAAAGGAATGCACTGTGGTACAACAGTAGCTTAAATTGATGTAACATAAGATAACATGTAACCATTTAATGCGATTTTGATTCTACTTTTTGTTTCGTATTCTTTAATTTCGTTCAATTTTTATTTATTTTATTTTATTTGAGTGGCAGCAGAACCTCTGGGAACTGCATGCAGATCTCTTAGGGCTCCATGGAGCATAGGTTGGGAACCACTGCTCGAGATGGATTATGCCCTTGAGACATGTGGAAAGCAACATGGAAGTTATCAAAATACTCTCATGTAAAACCCATTTCAAAGAACAATTGAAAAGATATTACAGTTCTCTGGGATATATGAGTGGTGGAAAAACATAAAGGCACCTGACAAGCCCTGGTTCAAACCCTACACAGGAACGGTTCACACATCAACTTTTGTTGCAGGTTCGATTTCTCATGTTTCTTATGTTGTAATGCTTTTATAATCAATCTTCAAAAACGAGTCATTTCTTTACTTTGAATCACATAATTATGCATAATTTCACACACATTTTACCCATCAATAGCTAGGAATGGAGATTCAGGAAGCAGATTCCAAGATTGCACATCTTAACCCCAAAAGCCAAGTTGTGCCACCATTCCCATGGCAGGGCAATGGTCTTGCTAGGCAGAGCAAAGCAAAGCTGTTCTGAAAAATCCAATAGCCCTCAGTGACTTGGAGAAGCTCAATTGTTTTGACAATTGAATTGTCATGCATTTTACATAGACTGCTGCTTGGTTCTCTTTATTGAAATTGATTCGAGATGGGAGTCATGCCTCTTGAGCATAAAATTAAATTTATTGCTCAGAAAAGCAGCTTACGCACACTCTCTTAATCCAGCGTAGAGAGACATCTTTCTAAAGTCTTCACCTTCGAATAAAATTTTCCAATTAACTTTTAATAAAATAAAAGCTCAATTGGGAAAGTGTGCACAATTTATGATATATATATGGATCTAATTATCCTAAGCAAGAGTGCGCCTATGCCGACTGGCAGAACAGCAACAGTAAATTTTCCTCATACACCACCTACTCTACCCTGAATAGCCGAAGTCAATCTCTACTTCAAGCCTACCTGGTCTCCACAAATGGGAAGGTACTAGGCATGTGTAACAACGGAAAAAATTGTTTCTACACTCGTTTCGTTTTTAGGGGTCCATCGCGTTTCTTTTTTTAAAGAATTCCAAAATTTTCCTTTTAAAAATTTCGAAATTTACGAAATTTCATAAAATTACGAATCGATGGCGGACGCGATTGCGCAATATGCTAAAAAAAACCTCCAAATGGGACAAGGGGAACTTCTGAAGCTTCCCTCTCCCTCTGTTGTTGACTGTTGGTGTGAGAAAACAAACAACAACTATAAAACTTGCACCAGACATGCGAAAATAATAACAAAATAATAACGAAATAATTTTGAAATAATTTCGAAATAATAATGAAATAATTACGAAATAATTACGAAATAATTTCGAAATAATTACGAAATAATTACGAAATAATTTCGAAATAATAACGAAATAATTACGAAATAAATTGAAAAAATTGTTTCAAATCTAATTTACTCCTCACACTATTCCTGTATGGCTCAATATTGGATTGTAAGCTAATTTAAATACGAATTAATAACGAATTACGAAATTAACAAACGAAACCGCCCAAGCCTAGAAAGTACCATTAGTTCTCAACTGTGCCATATCATGTTGCAAGGGAAGATGTAGCAAATTTGGGATTGCACAGAGTCTTGAAGGTAAGGAGTTAGTATCTCTAAACTTCACTAAAGGTTGACATTTCAGAAAAAGTACAGAAAAGGGATCCACTGTGGAACGGTCGCCTCAACTTGTAAGCCAGGGGTGTCAAATACATTTTCACCAAGGGCCACATCAGCCTTCTTATATACTTACTTACTTTCTTAGGCAATCCCTCATAGTCTGAGGATGATAGTCCTCCAAGTGTAGTGTCCTGGCGGTGGGTCCGTAGGTGACTTTGGAGCCCTATTCTTGATCTGCATCTTCTCCCGCAGTGAGGGCATTGGTTTCCAGGTGGATCAACATCAGCCTTATAGTTGCCTTCAAAGGGTTGTTTGTAATTGTAAGAATGTACAAATGTATCTATGTTGCTTTGGCATTGAAAGCCCCATGGGCCACATAAAATGATGTGACAGGGTGAATTCAGCCCACAGGCCTTTCATTTGATCTGTGTTGTCACCTCCTACACAGTGACCTCCTATTCACCTCAGTATCACAACGGGATAAGCTGTGCTCTGACTCCAATGCTACAGGCATGTAACCTAACTTTTCTTCACTCTTTGCTGACCATTTGTTTGTTCTACAAGCACAAACAACAATCTTTCCATGGTAGGGGTAATGGGACTGAGTGGGAAGCGCAGCCACACTTGTTGCATCACATTTCTCAGCCAATCAGAGGGTTGGTTCTATCCACTCTCCTCACCTTTTATTGCATACACTGTTTTTGACTACCTGTTGTAATTTTTTAAAAAGAAATGTTATTGGTAAAAAATTTTAAAAATTCCCCCAAATCAGTGAATTAGCAGAACTTGGCAGACTTACAGTCATAAATGTGTCCTAAAAGTGTTATAGCTATCAAAATGATGGAGAAACGAGACTCTACACTTTGCACATTGGTGCCAATGGACTAAATTGGCACAGAGTCCCCTTGGGGGAGCTGGAGCAGGGTATAAATAAAGTTTTATTTATTTTACTATTATAAATCTTACTAAAACAAAAACAGAACTCAGGGTTCCAAATTATGAATCTGACCCCCCCCCCCACTCCACCCCAATCTCCCAGAATCTTCCCAAAAACAGAATGGGGGGGGGGACCCAAAATCAAAACGAAAACAGAATGGATTTCTGCCATTTCACACACCAAAGACAAAGGAGGAAAGATTCTACTCTTTCCTGAAATAATTAGTTAATTCAGCACTGAAGAGCAGGAGGTAGGGTAAGTAACGCTGAGTTAAATACTGCAGCTAGAAAAAATATTTCCTACCCTTTATAATCAAGATGGAAATCACATTGTTAGACTGCAATGTCAAATGGCCCTATCAGCATGGCCAATAGCAAGGAATACATAGAGTTTTGGACCAACAAATGTCTGGAGGACCACATGATTCTCACTCCTGTTGACACAGTGTGTGTAAATCATTCATCGGTGCCTTTAAACGCCAGCACATGCATACCTATTTATTGATTTACAATATTTATATTCTGCCCTTCTCACCCCGCAGGGGACTCAGCATGGATTACAATGTACATATACATGGCAAACATTCAATGCCATAGACACACAACATAAGGCGACTCATAGCGGTTTACAACAATCAAGCAAGAACAAAGCAACAATCAAGGCAAAAATTCAATGCGTCATCAACAGATACATATATAGACAGACACACAGAGTCTATTTAACATTCCAGATTTTTCATGAAAGTATTCTGACCACCAGGAGAGCTGTCGCTTCACCATCCATTTGTGACACTGATGAAATACTTCCTCATTCTTTGCATGATTGCTGGAGATTTTTATGGCATTATAAATTACCTGTCCATTCATTGCATTGAAAAAAGGCTTGTCCACATTTGTGAGTCTGATCTCTCTATATTACATGGTAAACAATATAGGACCTTTTAAAGGCTGGTTCCATTTTTGTGGCTCTCTCCTAATCTTCATACACAGATACACTCCATCATAAGTCTTTAAATTGGCCTGTTATACCTTCTGCCATTTGACCAGAATTTGGAAGCAGTGGGAAAAAAACCTTTGGACTACAGTTTTCATTGTTTAAATTTGTCATTATGGTATAATAATTTACTCAAGGCTGCAGTTTCTATATGAAACGATAATCAAGATTATGCTTCATGTAATTTTGTGTGATTTTTATGTTTTTACTATGATATACATTCCCTTGGTAAGGTTAGCCCTGAAAGGTAATATGCAAATGTTGCAACAAAAACAAATAAACTATTTTAAGTGTATTTGTTATAGGTCTAAGTGCTGATGAAGAACAGAAAAGTCATCCACAGAAGTACACTATCAAGGTTATATGGCATATCTCTGAAGCTGGAAAACAAAGCACATCTAGTAGATGGCATGTCTGATTGAAGTCATGCAAGCCTACAGATAAGCAACTGGGTTTAGGTTAATGCTTCAATGTGTAAGAGTGACTGATATCATTCTTTCACAGCAGGCACAGGGAGGGATGACCCTAAGATTATCTGGGTTTAATCATGGAAGCTTGGACTGACTAGTGGCTATAAAGAGACGAAGCAGGTGGATTTCAGATCTAGTCTTGGATGGAAACTGGGCTTTTCCATTTTTTGGCAGGGATAATCAACTCACAATGGCTCCATTCTCATTTGGCTGCACCACAAACTCAGCCACCAGCCCAGAAGTGTTTGCAGCTGTCAAAATTAGAAAGGAAAATTGCATGATCTTCTTATACAATTAGGCAAGAGAGGCCATGGATTTTGGGTGATTATCACCCTTTGCTCTTACCAAGGAGCTGTAATCGCTCTGGAAGTTGGTAATCTCTCTTAAATCCACAACCTATTGTAACTTTGTCGGGGTTATGAAACTCATGGATATGTTGTGCTTAAAGTGAGTTCAGAAGTAGGCACACGAGCATGGGATTTCATAGAAGTACATCAACCTAGCAACCTGCAAAAGTTTTTTTAGATTCTGTGTTTTTAGATAGAAACCCTCTTCTATTTTAACCAAATTTATACTCAACAAAAAAAGATGTAAAAAAGAATATCAAAGTGAATGTGCTTCCAGGTATGTATATAGTAGGGGTTCTCAAACTGTGCTCCGCAGAGCCCTTGGGGCTCCGCAAATGACAGTGAGGGGTTCCACGGTGCCATGCTGCTTCCTGCCTCCTCCTCCTTTCCTCTTCCTTAGAAATGCAGAAAAATTAAAATTTTGAGCTGCTGGAAACAACAGCAGCAGCAGTGTCCTCCCGGGGCACAGACCCTTTTTTCCTAGCCTCCCTCACTGCCCAGACTCTTTTCCTTGCTGCCCAGACCCTTTCTGCTATTATTATTATTATTATTATTATTATTATTATTATTATTATTTTACTGACACAAAAGCACAGTATGTCATAGCAACCAAGATCTATATGCTGGCTTTCGTATTAAAAAATCACAATTCGAACACTTCCCAAGTGTCTAGGACTGCGTGAGGTATTTCCGAATGATGTGCACAGATCCAAGCAAGGTGGTGTTTTGCAGTTGATAGATCATGATTTTGTCAATGTTTATTGTTTCCAAATGCCAGCTGAGATCTTTTGGCATGGCACCCAGTGTGCCAATGACCACTGGGACCTCCTGGACTGGTTTATGCCAGAGCCTGTAAAGTTTGATTTTGAGGTCCTGATAACGGCTGTTGTTTTTCCTCAATGAGGCTGTCACCTGGTATGGCGACATCAATAATCCAGACTTTTTTCTTTTCCACAATCGTGATGTCTGGTGTATTGTGTTCCAAAACTTTGTCAGTCTGGATTTGGAAGTCCCACAGTATTTTTGCATGTTCATTTTCCATGACCTTTGCGGGTTTATGATCCCAACAATTCTTTACTGCTGGTAGGTGGTACTTGTGACATAAGTTCCAGTGAATCATCTAGGCCACAGAGTTGTATCTTTTATTATTATTATTATTATTATTATTATTATTATTATTACTACTACTACAAAGGCTGGGTGGCCATCTGTTGGTGGTGCTTTGAATGTGTTTCTCCTGCATGGCAGAAGGGGGTTGGACTGGGTGGCCCTAGGGGTCTTCCACTGAAATGCTGTTAAGCTGGTTAAAATTGTTCTTCATTTTAAATATTGTATTGTTTGTTCTTTCTTTTCTGCACTGTATTATTTAATTCATGCAAACAGTCTCCATCCATCTGCCACTAACCCGACCCATGCCTGATATATATGCATTATATATAATACTAGCCGTCCCCTGCCACGCATTGCTGTGGCCCAATCTCGTGAGCCGGAAAATAAAGTAATGAGAAAGTGTTGGTTTCTAATATATG
The DNA here is from genome assembly GCF_037176765.1 of Anolis sagrei. Taxonomy (NCBI): domain Eukaryota; kingdom Metazoa; phylum Chordata; class Lepidosauria; order Squamata; family Anolidae; genus Anolis; species Anolis sagrei. Next base: position 158,903,132 of record NC_090023.1, read on the forward strand.
GAATGCATGTGGGATAAAAAGTACTTCTTGTGGGTGTTTTTTTTTCCACTGTTGGTGTGGAGATTGTCTGGTTTGCCTACTCTGGAACATGCAACATATCATAGTCCTTCTTTAGGGGTCCTTTTCAAATTTATGAAATTTATGTATCTGTCAGAATCATATATATCTATCCATATCTATGGCTGGATGGCTCTTTGTCAGGAGGGTTTTGATTACATTTTCTTGTCCTGGTGAAGGGAGTTGGACTGGATGGCCTTAAGTATTTTCTGTTGGTCATGGGGGTTCTGTGTGGGAAGTTTGCCCCAATTCTGTCCTTGATGGAGTTCAGATTGTAGGTGTACTATAAATCCTAGCAACTACAACTCCGAAATGTCAAGGTCTATTTCCCCCAAATTCCATCAGTGTTCACATTTGGGCATATTGAGTATTTGTTCCAAATTTGATCCAGAACCATCATTGTTTGAGTCCACAGTGCTCTCTAGGTGTAGGTGAACTACAACTCAAGGTCAATGCCCACCAAACCCTTCTGTTGGTCAGGGGAGTCCTGTGTGCCAGGTTTGATTCAATTCCATTATTGTTGGAGTTCAGAATGCTCTTTGATTATAGGTGAACTATAAATCCCAAAAACTCCCAAATGACAAAATCATATTTTTTTTGAGTGATGGTCACTCCTTGTGTTGTGAAATGTTTTGTTGCCAAATTTGGTGTTATTTCATTCATTGGTTCTTTTGTTTTTAAGGTACTCATTATGCACAGAGCATTTATATATATATATAGATATAACATATAATATAAAAATTTCTTGGGACTCTACAAGAAACGTTTGCTTCAAAAAGGGTTACACGGCTGAATAGGTTTGAGAACCCCTGGTATATAGGATTGCGGAGTTAGCCATCACAATATACTGGCTTGTAACAAAAAACAGCATGTCTTGAGCTTGAAGTGAGGGGGAGGGAAAGTTGAATCCTTCTGGCCTAGATCATCTGTATTAACAAACAGCTGTGTCGTCTTGAACATGGTTTTATCTCATCCTCTTTCTACAATGAGATTTCTTTAGCCTCTTATCAATTCAGTTTGCATCCACTGAAAAAGACTTGCTTAAAGTGGGAGAAGCAAGAAAAAATCATTTGCTTGCCACCAAATGAAAAATGCATGTGCACCCCCTAATGGGGAAAAATCATATTGAAATAGCCTCTGTCTCACTGAATTTATTGATATGCTTTATTCAACACGATCTGTCATTCAGGATTCATGTGCCTACAGATATCTGAGGAATTTTACTGGAAACAACCATTTTCTATCCAGAAATCAAGGCTTGTATCATAGGCTCTTCCATTAAGAAGTTGCCTAAATCAGATTAACAATCTCATGGAGATTAACAATCTCTGTTTACCTCTCCGAACGAACGTATTCTCCCCTATGAACCATCAAGACCACTAAGATCGTCTGGAGGGGCCCTGCTCTCGGTCCCACCGCCTGCACAAGCACGGCTGGTGGGGACGAGGGACAGGGCCTTCTCGATGGTGGCCCCTCGACTTTGGAACTCCCTGCCATTAGAGATCAGAACTGCCCCCTCCCTCATGACGTTCAGGAAACTAACAAAGACCTGGTTGTGGAACACGGCATTTGACAACTGATTTAATTCTTTGCCCACATGAAAGGAGGATGATGAATGGGATTGTGATGGTGTTGGACGATTTGGCTCTTTTAACTGTGATGATAATGTTTTAATGTGTATGGTGCTGATATTTTAATCATGTAATGAAGTGGCATTGTGTTGTTATTGTATATTCTTTGTATGTTAACACATGTTGTGAACTGGTCTGAATCCCTCTTTGAAGGTGAGAGGGTCGGTATATAAAACCTCGAAATAAAATAAATAAATAATAAAATGTAAGAATTCCTGATAAATAATCCATTGGGAGATCTAGTTTCACACAAATCATTCCTATGCACCAAATATTTTGAGAATACAGCAAAGGGCCACACTTTTTTAAAAAAAAAAGTTTCTGGTAGGAATTGCACTTTGTTTAATTTCCCTCTTGATTCGTTGCCCAACAGTAGATCCAACAAATTAACAGAATGCAGGAGGAACTAAATGCCTTCACTGCTAAAATGACCTGGAAGGTTGTCAAAATCTTTTTGGGGATTATGTTCACTTCCTTCAACATAATTAATATGAAAAGCAAACTGTAATCCAGAAAAATGATCAGATGCCAACCAAAGTGAAACATTCTAAAAAGCCATTTTGGCAAGAAATGTACATTCATGGGATCCACATTTTAATTAAAATATAAAGCTCAAAGCATACAATTTTGCGTAATATACAGGGTTAGTCAAAATGAATAGGCCAATATACAATACAATTGATTTTCTTATTGACCTATTCATTTTGACTAACCCTGTATTACTAAGCTTATGAACAAAAGAGCCTTACAGGCACTTTTATTTTTCAAGCACCAGGTGGCACTATGTTGCCACATATAATTTTAATTTTTTGAAAGGCGCTGTCCACCTTCTCTTAGTGCTGAATTGTTGGGTATTGTTTTTAGAAAAAATAGAAATCTTCAATCTCTTTTCAGTGCAACACTACAGCACATATTCATTTGCTGCATAATGTACTTCTAAGGAAGTAATGCTACCCCTCTATTCCGCTTTGGTTAGACCACACCTGGAATATTGTGTCCAATTCTGGGCACCACAATTCAAGAGAGATATTGACAAGCTGGAATGTGTCCAGAGGAGAGCGACTAAAATGATCAAGGTCTGGAGAACAAGCCCTATGTGGAGCGGCTTAGGGAACTGGGCATGTTTAGCCTGAAGAAGAGAAGGCTGAGAGGAGATATGATAGCCATGTATAAATATGTGAGAGGAAGCCACAGAGAGGATGGAGCAAGCTTGTTTTCTGCTTCCCTGGAGACTAGGACGCGGAACAATGGCTTCAAACTACAAGAGAGGAGATTCCATCTGAACATGAGGAAGAACTTCCTGACTGTGAGAGCCGTTCAGCAGTGGAACTCTCTGCCCCGGACTGTGATGGAGGCTCCTTCCTTGGAAGCTTTTAAGCAGAGGCTGGATGGCCATCTGTCAGGGGTGATTTGAATGCAATATTCCTGCTTCTTGGCAGGGGGTTGGACTGGATGGCCCATGAGGTCTCTTCCAACTCTTTGATTCTATGATTCTATGATTCTATGTACACCTGATAATTGTCTGTAGTCATGGTTCTTTGTTGAATATACTTGTAATAAACATGGCACAGAATCATAGTTGTGAGAGGCCTCAAGGCTCATCCAGTCCAACCTCCTTCTATATAGGAAAACACGATCAAAGCACTCCCATACAGCCTCTACATTTTTAAAGCTCCAGAGAAGGAGAGTCCACCACAACTGAGGACAGCTTATCATTTCTCAAGTTCATTGAATGTTTGCCATATATGTGTACACTGTAATCCGCCCTGAGTCCCCTGCGGGGTGAGAAGGGTGGAATATAAATACTGTAAATAAATAAATGCATATATCCTCATTGATAAGAGACATGTCCTATAAAACACAACTCCACATGGAAAAAGCAAAATACATATTGTCATTTATAACAGTTTACAATGCATAACCTTGAAATGTATCTTGGACTGTCAGTTTACCAGAGGATAGGTCCCCTTATCCTAATTTTCATGTCAAGACAAGGAACAGCTCAATTGGCCCCATTTACAGGCTAAATAGGGACTTTCCTCCACTCAGAAAAGAGAATATTTGCCAGAGAAATCAATCTTAGAAAATTATTTTGATTGTAGCATCCAGAGAAAATAAAGGAGTTGCTTATTAGAGTAAGAAGAAACAATCTTGCCTGTAGGAAGATGACTCCTAAAATATCATATAACTTACCGTATATTCTGGCATATAAGACTACTTTTTAACCCAAGAAAATCTTCTCAAAAGTCAGGAGTCGTCTTATACAGGGAGAGGGGGGGTCGTCTTATACGTGGGAGTTGTCATATGCCAAGAGTAGTCTAATATGCCGAGTCGTCTTATAGAGCGGGTGCTGAAATTTTCAATCTGGATTGGAGAATCTGTTGCCGCTTATGGTGGGGGGAGCTCGAAAATGGCAGTGGCCATGTCCCTGCCATATGCAATGACTGTATGAAAGCATTAAGGCCAATGCTGTACAAGTAAATCCATTCATCAGGATTCATAGACTTAATGTGGTCCCGATGGTGAGATGAAGGGGTGCCTCACCAGGAAGGTGTAAGTGAAGGGTGGAGCAATCTGCAGGCATCCGTAGCACCCGGGGTATGGAAAAAAGAGATAGAGTGGCTCTGGGCCCAGAAAAACACACCTCTTTTACCTGTCTGGCCCGCCCTTGTATCCTATTACCGAACCTTCCCCACTGCCTCTCAGATCTCGCTCCTGAAGACTGCTGTGAAGTGATGCAGGTGCGCATGTGTGAGATCTGAGAGGCAGCGAAGAAGGTACAGTAATAGGAAAATTACCATATTGAAATCAAATCTGATGCTTTTTTAAATTTAATTTGGTGTGCGTTGGAAGAGGGGTAGTCTTATTTCCGGTGAGTATATCCCAAACCCTATATTTTAACTGGAAATGTTGGGGGTCATCTTATACGCCCAGTCATCTTATATGCCAGAAAATATTGGTACATGTCTAGTAGTCTTCAGTGTAATGCGACAAAATGTATTTTCTTTGTGGAGGTAAAGTTCAGGAAAACATTTTTGATGGAAACCCAGTGATGGAAAAAAAAAACCCAATTATCATAAACCCCAAATTATATATATATACACACACACACACACTAGTGGCTTTATTGGACACTCTGGTGCTCTGGTGGCAGGGGTTGAACTCTACCAGATGCTCATTCCATCTTTCCTTAAGAAAATGCATTAGAAAATCTCTCCCTGAAACTGCTGGTTGTTGACCAAAATATCAGGCTTGGAAAAGTAGCTGATGGGAACTACAATTCCCAGAGTCCTACAGCCAGCATGGAAGTCTGGGAGCTGTAGTTCCAAGAAACCACAATCAAACAGAGGTTTCAAGTAACCATCTCTGTTGGTTCATTCTTTTAAATGGAGATTCCAGGAACTGAACCAGCAACTTTCTGGTGCTACAGCCCATCTCCTTTCTCCAGTCCAATGTCAAACTACACATTGTATTATGTAGGCTCCTTCCCTCCAAAGAAAACATATTTAAACTGTTTAGTTTGACCCTGAAGAAAAAGCAGCTATGGATCTCAATCTGTAAAATCTCAGCCTGGATTTTCATGGGATGCTGGTAAATGAAATGATTTATAGTTACCAAATCACAACTTCCCTGAACCGCTGCAAGCTGGATAGCAAGTGTCCCAGAAGCAAGCAAAATACAGCAGAGTCTTTTCACAGCAAAAACATGTTTCAACCCGTCTATCAGCAGAGTCCAACTGCCAGTATCTGACCTTATCTACACTCACGGAACCAAGTTTTCATCCAAAATTTCTGGAGGCTTTAATCAAAGTGCTGGTCTTGACCTACAAACCCCTATACGGTTCCGGCCCAGTGTATCTGTCCGAATGGATCTCCCTCTACGTCCCACCTCGGAGTCTAAGATCGTCTGGGGAGGCTCTGCTCTTGACGGTGGTGGCCCCTCACCTCTATCATAAGTGAAACTGCCGGGAACGAGGAGCAGGCCCTTCTCGGTAGTGGCCCCTCACCTGTGGAATTCACTCCCCGGGGAAATTAGATCAGCGAAATTGAAAATATGGATTTGGGCCCAGGCATTCAGACAATCTGGCATATAAAGAAAGGACCTTGACGATGGACAGGAATTGACTAAGTGGAATGGAATTATGGAACTCTGAAAGACAAACGCTGACCATGAGATTAGTTTTATTGATTGTGTTATATAACAACTATTTTAACTGTGATAATTGTTTTTAACTACTGTTTTGTACGTATGTGTATTTTGTGTAGGCATCGAATTGTGCCTTTTTGTAAGCCGCCCTGAGTCCCCCCTCGGGGGTTGAGAAAGGTGGGGTAGAAGTACTCGAAATAAATAAATAAATAAATAAATACAAATGTACAAACAAGATACACAAATCCATTTTCCTTGTACTTCCAAACCAGATACAACATAGGGAGATACTCACGAGTCACACAGGACAGAGAAAGATGGATTCACCAGATACAACATAAGGAGATACTCATGAGTCACACATGAGAGAGAAAGATGGATTCTTTCATTCTCTTTATATAGCCACCTGCTGATAGGTCATCAGTAAGGGACACTGGCTGATGCAACCCCTTTACAATAACCCTCACATGGTTATCAGCAATTACCACACCCACTTAGGTATTGCATCATGACATTCACAATCATACCCAGGTGCTATCAATATAGCGCATGTTCATCAAACAGTAGTTTATTCTATGATTAGAAATGCTTTGCCATTTCTATCTAACATGGATCGGGACCCATGCAAGTTTTCTTCCAGTCAATCCTATTACATCCCACTAAATATGCTATTGACTTCCAGTGTTAGCAACACAAGGCCTACAAAAGCCACCATTTTGGGTACAACTCCCAGAATCCTCCATCCAGCATGTAGTAATAATCCTAAAAAGGAGTTTGTTTCTCCAATCAGCCAGCTTTCTTTCTTTGAGGATGCTGCATTCTGGTCTTAGGAGAGAGACAATACCAGTCTTTCACAAAGTTGATAGGCAAAGAAAGCTGTGTCAAGTCACCTTTAACTAATCATCTGGTGGCCTTGAAGGCTTATCATGTCAGATAGGAACAACAAGATCTCCCCACCTCTGACAACCACAGAGGAGAAATCCCTGAGGGATCAGCAAACCTTGAGCAGGTGCTGGATGAGACAAGTGCTGCTTTCATTCTTGACACACTGTTTGTGTACTAAACATAACTCTGTCTCCTAAGGAGGAACCATGGGGGTGAAGAGGTCCTTTAGCAAAACTTTCTCAAAGGGACCTCAGGAGGAAGCAAACAGCTGCACTCAGTGGACTGGATAAGGAACTGTCATAAATGATGGGAGGAAAGTATACATGTTGGGCTTTGAAAACAAGATGAGCACCGCTTGATCTAGCAGCTTGTTTCCAATGGCTGGGCAGCCAGATGCTTTCTAGAAGCCCATCACCAGGATGATCAAGCATTGTTTATACCTTGAATCTGATTCTTGGATATATGTATATTTGAGTTCTCAGATATATATAAAATTTTGAATCATGGAGTTGAAAGAGATCACAAAGCTATCCAGTTCAACCTAATTCTGCCTTGCAGGAATACATAACCAATGTATTCCTGACAAGATGGCTATCCACCCTCTATTTCAATACCTCCAGAAAAGGGGGCTCCGTCACCCCCTGAGGCAGCATATTTCACTGTCAAATAGATCTTACCAGCTGGAAGTTCTTTCTGATGTTTAGATGGGATGTCTTTTCCTGGTGCTTGAATCTAAAATGGAATATGGAAACTGGGCGTTACTGTAATGTAACGGTTTAAGTGCTGAACTAGAATTCTGGGAGACCAGGGTTCTAATTCTTGCCCAGTAACATATATGGGTGTCATGTATCATGTTCTGCAGTTGATGGTGGTTGGTGGTGGTAGGCCTAGCAGTTGGTGATGGAAGGGTTAATGTAAGTCTTAGTTCTAAAGGGTTGAGTAATCTGTAAGTAAGAGTTCATGGGTGAAAGCAATTAAGGGTGGAGGTATGTAAGAGATAGATTGCAACTAGGTGTTTCTGGATATAATGAGCTAGCCTTGGAACTGATCTTTGGGAGAAAAGTATTTGTCTTATCTTGATGGTAGATGCTGCTGGTTTCCCCCAGGTTTATGGATTTTTGGTATCCTGACCTGTCTCCTAAACCCTTGAAACGCTGGAACTTTGAAACTTTGGACTGGCTTTTGACCACGGTATAGACTTTTGATCCCTGGATTTTGCTCAATGAACTCTTGGCATTTGGCCACTGGACTGGACACTTTGCTATCAGTTTTTGTTTTGTATTCTGTGGCTGAGTGCTCTCTTTTGTTTTATATTTTGGACTACTAAAGCAGCCAGAAAGTAAGTGCTGTTTTAATTAAATTGATTAACACAAACTGGGAGTTTGGTTCATCTCTACCTGAATAAGGCAGAGCCCTGGTAATGTGACAGTGGGTAACATTGAGCAAATCACACTCTCCCAGCCTAGAGAGAAGAGAATGACTAACCTCATCCAAATAAATCTTGCCAAGAAAATCTTAAAGTCTAATCCAGCAGTTCTCAAAGTGTGCTCAGCAGAACCCTTGGGGCTCTGTGAAGCATACTGAGGAGCTCCGCAGCTCCTCCCCCTCCTCCCCCTCCCCCTCCCTCTCCTCTCCCTCCAAGCTTTTCCTCTTCTTTCCTGCTCCTCACCCTCACCCTCCTATGCCTTCATTGCCACTAAAATACTATTTTCCTCACCTCCCTTGCCCCAGACTCTTTCCCCCTCATCTTCCTTGCTTCCAAAACCCTATTTCCCTCCCACTGCTCAGGAGATGTTTTGATTGTGCTTTTCCTGCATGGCAGAAGGGGGTTGGACTGGATGGCTTCTGGGGTCTTCCACTGAAATACTGTTACATTTATGTTAATCAAAATTTTTGCTCAAACCTGATATGTACACACTGAATATAATATAATATTATATAATATTATAATATAATATAATATAATATACAATATAATATATCAACATTTCTTCGGGGTCCACTTTTGCTTCCAAACAAACTCCATGGCTAAAAAGGTTTGAGGTAGCTATGACCTTCCAATTCATTGGGATGGCCAATGATGAGGAATAATTATAGTTGAGAGTTCAATATCCTATGCAGAGTGATAGGTTCCTTGTTTTTGAACTAGGTTGTTGTCTTGTCTATCACTATATCTTAGTTATGATTGTTTACCTACCTACTCAGAAACATCTCTCTCTCTCTTCCCCTTTCCTGTTCCTTCTCTCTGTCTCCAATTCTGATTCTTCCGGCAACTCGCTTAGATCATCCATATCTCCCAAGTCCTTTGCCCTCCAAGTTGAAACCAAAGCACTTAGCAAGATGTCAAAAGAGGCCAAATGACAAAGTCAGTATCAGTAACAGTGGGACCATTCTGAGTCATAAAATTAAATGCATCAGATCAGCTCAAGACAGTAATGCTTTGACATTGACAAAGTATTTTCCATTTCACAATGTAGTCATAATGTATTAGCACTGGTACAAACATTTTCTATCGTTCTTTAATGTAAATAGTTTTAATTCTACAGATGTTATAAAAACAATGTTTATACTAATCGTTTAAGGATAGTTTTTACTGTTGTTGCTTTATAATAACTTACAAATCACCTTAAGTCCCATGACTGGAGGAAAAGGTTAAATACAGTTGAATAAGAGAACAGAACATTTAAAAACCTCATTGTCAAACATTATTCAGACATTCCCTTTCTACTCCTCTTCCCTTTCTCCACCTCTGCCATTCCCCTTGCTTCTTCCTTCCTTCCTTTCTCTGTGTCTTCCTTGATAAGACCATCCTTCCCCAAACCAGCACACTTCAGAATGTTTGACAACAACTCCCATCAATCCCACATGCTATCAAGGGATGATGACCAACACACAAAGGGCACAAAATTAGGGAATGCTGCTTCAGATCTATTCATTTTGTTAGTCATAACAAAAATACTGCAGTGCGTGCATACACACCCACATATATGGGAACGAAAAGGTAAAATAAAATGGCTTCAGTTTAATCAAGACCACAGATTTAATAAAGCACAATAGAATCAATCCTTACCATTAATTACAAAGGTGGCAGTCAGTTTCCACTTCCTAGTATATGTGACAGAGCTTAATTTTTCAACTGAATAAGAAGTTTATATGAAATTTCACCCGTCATGATCAAGAGACTTCTCTTCTTTTGTGGCGCAGCTGGCTGGGAGTCAGCTGCATTAAGATCACTACTGACCAAAAGGTCATGAGTTTGAAGCCAGCCTAGGTTGAAGTGAGCTAACAATCAATTTGTGTAGCTTGTTGTCAACCTTTGCAGCCCAAAAGACAATTGCATCTGCCAAGTAGGAAATTTAGGTACCACTTATGTGGAGAGGCTAATTTAACTAATTTACGAGGCCATAAAAATCTCCAGCAAGCATGCAAAGAATGAGGAAGTACTTCATCAGTATCACAAATGGACGGTGAAGTGACAGCTCCCCTGGTGGCTAGAATACCCTCGGGGGGGGGGGGGGGGAATTGGATTGTTAAATAGCCTCTGAGTGTCTTTCTATATGTTGTGTGTCTATGGCATTGAATGTTTGCCATGTACATGTACATTGTAATCTGCCCTGAGTCCCCTGCAGTGTGAGAAGGGTGGAATACAAATACTGTAAATAAATAAATAAAATTCTTCTTCTTCTTTCAATGTTTATTAGAGCCCCCAGTGGCACAGTGGGTTAACACCCACCACCCCCCCCCCACCCCGTGCCGACAGGACTGAAGACCGACAGGTCGCAGGTTTGAATCTGGGGAGAGGCAGATGAGCTCCCTCTATCAGCTCCAGCTCTCATGCGGGGACATGAGAGAAGCCTCCCACAAGGATGATAAACACATCAAATCATCCAGGCATCCCTGGGCAACGTCCTTGCAGACGGCCAATTCTCTCACACCAGAAGCGACTTGCAGTTTCTCAAGTTGCTCCTGACACGACAAAAAAAAATTACTAATATTATTTATTTATTTATTTATTTATTTATGACACATCTAAACATCCAAGAAAGAGTCCTTTGTATAGTGGCAAGTCCTGCCTGGTCCAACATTTTCTGTCACCAGAGCACACTATCAGATATGATATAACATACCAATGACAGCCACCATAACAAGTTACAAAAGAACAGAGAGGGTCATCCTCTGTGGGAGACACAGTCACAATGATATGCCCATTTGTTCCTATACAGGATGGCACAAAGGACCTGTTGTGACACAGCTGGAATCAGAGAGTGTTTCTGACGAGGATGATGGGACTCAGGTTCACAGTTTGGTTCAAAATGTCCCTGCTATAGACAGTGAAGAAGAAGTGCAGTTTCCCACAGCAAGGCATGAGAGTGTTGATACTGAAAATAGCCAGGTGCAGGAGGACAGCTCTTTGCCTGGTTCTCAGCCTGATAATGAGCAAACAGGAAAACAGGCTGACGCTAATGAGCAGATTGACCTTGACAATATGGGAACTTTAGATCGGGCTGATCGGCTGGAATTCCATGTTCAAAGAAGTGAGAGGATAGCAAACAAGAGGGAGGCCAGAAGCCAGAGAAATGCCTTCGTGTTTTGCAAGGGGTATTAAACAGGGTGTTTGAGACCAGATCTTTGTCAAAGCAACTTCATGTTTACCTAAGGAGCTTGCCTAGGCTAGGCTGGATTCTCTTACAGTCTTTGTGTTCATGGTTTCCAGGACTTAGTCGTGTTCTCTTGGGTCTTGCTTTGCTGATGCCTATTGGATTATGCTTCAAGTGCTATGTTATCCTGATCTTTTGGAACATTAACCTTTGCTTTTATGAATGTTTTCCCTTTTATTTTTAATAAACCATAAATACTTCTGGCTGTGTGCAGTTTGATGTTTTTCAGCAAGGTGAATCTACTTTGAGGTGCAACAGGACCTTACCACATTAGGAAATATTTCGTTTCTGAGACTGTTTGAGAATGATTCCAAAGAGGTCCCTTGACATTATGTTTGCACCATCCCATCTGTATTCCATTAGAACCCATCTGCAAAGCGCTGCAGAAACAGATTGGTTGCAGACGGAATTCTAATTGTGTTTTTTGAAATACTATGCATTCTTCTGTTGCTGAAGCACTGTTTTTGTATAAGAGAGGAAAATCTGTATGCATCCCGTATTGTCGAATTGTATGCATCCCATCGGCAACAGTACTTTTAAAAAAGTTTTAAAAGGTCAAAGGATTGGGTGGAGCCAGTCTTCTGTGGTGTGATGAGTCAAAGAGCAATATTCTCAAATCATAATAATCAGGTGTGATGAGGAGAATATGCACCCCATCTCAATACAGTATGCATCCAGTCCTTTAAAAAAGTGGGATACATACTGATAGAGATGGATTATATTCCAATGTGATAAATTCCTGAATATGGTTTAGTATGTGTGTCACACAAATAAGTACAACAAATAATAAGCTGGTGGAACTGTACCATCAGCCTTGGGACCATCGGATGAGATGGAAGCATGTCTGTCTCATTAGTTCCTAGGTACATTAGATACCAGCAACAATGATACACCTGTCTAATTATAGGAAAGATCCATACAACTAAATAAGGATCTGTGATCCAAATCATACACCCAGTTATCTAGTACAGTGCCATCTATAGGATTCCACTTAGTCACATACAGAAAACTTGTAATCAACATCCTCTGATAAATCTTGATTCAAATATAATTGGCAGCTAAAGGTTGACATGAATATAATCAGTGAACCATGGGCAAACATTCAAGTATGCTGCGGACAGCTAGACTTTGGAGAAAATAATAAAAATTGAGGAAGCAAATTAATTTTGCTCTTTATCAATAGTACTGCTGGCATTCTGTCAAGATCATAGTTCATTTCTTGCACTTGGGGACATGTGTCATTTTAGAGCAATATGTATTAATTCACCTGCCAAAAATGATTCAATTTTTGCAACCAATTAGCCTTTGAAAGCCAAGAGACCACTGTCAGATATCTTTGGAACTATTTCTTTCGGATAGTTTCCTGCCATTTCCTCTTAGCAGAGTAGCCAGAACATTAAGTAATAAATCTTATGACTGCATTGATCTGCATTCCTCTAAGTTAATTCCTTTAATTGTCCCCACACATCATTTCTCATTAGATTTACAGGTCCTGCGTAAGTATATACAATCTGAGTTATTACTAAACTTTCCCTCAATTTATACATGAGGTCAACTTATACATGAGTATCTAGGGTAGGTGCATTTGCAGACTGATGGGGTAGAGCTGCTTTTCCCCCATTGAGATTCATATTACCTTTCAGTGCACCTACACCATAGAATCAATGCAGTTTGACTACTTTAACTGCTATGACCAGTGGCAGACTGGTCATGGTGTCAGCTTGCCTAATGGCAAGTGGGCCCCCTTCAATCTATATCTATATATATATATAATAAAAGTGAATGTTTGTTTGTATGTATGTATGTATGTATGTATGTATGCGGAGGGCGGAAGTGTATGTGGCAGCTTTATGATTGGCTCCCACTTTCACAGGCCACAGAGACTTGCACAAGCAACAGACCTGGACCAAACTTGGCACACATAACCCCCATGACCCCCTGTATGTCCTGGTGAGGTATGGGGGAGGACAGCAAAGGATGATGGATTTGTAGTACTTTCAACCCCTTCGGTTTCCAGAGACCACTGGAACAAACAAAGACCGATAAAGGCCAAACTTGGCACGCAGAGCCCCCATGACCCAATCTACTTCCTACTGCAGTTTGGAGGAGGGCGGATCATGGATAATGAGACTTCAAGTACCTCCACTCATTTCCCGAGACCGCTGCAACCCTCATCCGATGAAGACCAAACTTGGCACACATAACCCCCATGACCCCCTTTAGTTCCTGGTGAGGTTTTTTTTTGGGGGGGGGGGGGCAGACAATGGATGATGGGATGTGTAGTACTTTCCAACCCTTCGGTTTCCACAGTACACTGCGGCCCCCAACAAGACTGATAAAAACCAAAATTGGCACATAGAGCCCCCATGATCCACTCTACATCCTGTTGTAGTATGAAGGAAGATTCACCATGGATGATGGGAACCTTCACACACTTCATGAGATCACTGTGACCCTCACCAATGACAGAGTAAGATCGAACTTGGCACACAGAGCCACCATAACCCATTCTACATCCAGGGGCTGTTTGGAGGAGGATGGACCATGCACGATGGGATTCACAGTACCTTCACTAACTGATAACTGATAAAGAACATCTTTGCCACACAATGCCTTTCTCAAATAACCCGGGCAGTGCCAGGTCCCCAAGCTAGTATTAAATATTAATGACCTTGTAGTAGCTTGAAAATATAATAAAAGTTCAAATACTATTGCTGTATGTAACTAAAATTTACACTGTATTACTATTTAAGTTTTTAAAAAATAAATAAATAAATAAAGGAATTCAATGATAGCCTTATAGTTGTGGGTACCCCCCCCCCCCCCTTTTGGTTCCTGGCAACCAATAGTTTTAGATCTAGTCCACCACTGGCTATGGTTTGATGTTATGGAGTCATGTGAGCTTTAACTTGGCCCTCTTTGGCAGAGAATGCCAAAAAACTTTGTAAAACTCCATCTCCCATGATTCCACAGCATTGGGCAATTGCAGTTAAAGTGGCATCAAACTGAATTAATTCTACAATGTAGATGCACCCTTTGTTGCAACAGCAGTGTCAATATGGGTGGGGTCAGGGGCAAAACTGGCTAGGGCAGAAAGAAAAATAATGTGGAGTTATAGATGTGAGTTTTACCTTTGTTCAGAACTAAATTTGCCACTTCATAACACTGGGCTTTTTTAGCATCCTAGGATGTTTCCCCACCAGTCCAGTAATGGATGGGTACACTGTTCATCAAACATTGCTGGGCTTCCAAGTCACCTAGTTTTCTGTGTACCCAAGAGGGATTCTCTCATTTGGTATCAGCCATTGATTGAGGTTCTGGGTTTGAGCCTGCCACTTTTGGACTCTTGCTTGCTGAGGTGTTCCAGCGAGTGTCTCACAGAGTGTCTCTATGATGGGGGAAGTGTTGTTATGTTGAAGTAACATGCAGGGCAACAGAGTCACCCCTCATCCCTGCCATTTAACCTTGGAGAGTGCCAAAACAGCACAGGGGTTTCCCCCATATGATGAAGTCCTTAGTTTTGGAGATTTCAGCTCACCAGACACCCAGACATTAAAGGCTTTTTAAAGCTCTGTTTCAAAAAGTAATTTTTCCCAAGCAGTAGTTAAAAAGGGTTATACTTACCAGCTGAGTGTAGCTTGGATGGGGATCCTTGCTAATGCCGTGACCCCTTAATACAGTTCCATATGTTGTAGTGACCCCCAACCATAATATTGTTTTCATTGCTACTTGATACCTGCCATTTTAGTACTGTTATAAATCGTAATGTAAATATCCGATATGCAGGATATATTTTCATTCACTGGACTAAACTGAGCACAAATACCCAATATGCCCAAATGTGAATGCTAGTGGGGTTGCGGGGGGGGGGGGGGGGAGGATTGATTTTGTAATTTGAGAGTTGTCGTTGCCGGGATTTATACTTCACCTATAAACAAAAAGCATTCTGAACTCCACCAGCGATGGATTTAAACGGAACTTGGCACAAAGAACTCCCATGACCAACAGAAAACACTGGAAAGGATTGGTGGGCATTGACCTTGAGTTTGGGAGTTGTAGTTCACCTATATCCAGAGGAGCACCGTGGATTCATGCAATGATGGATCTGGACCTAACTTGGCACGAATACTCAGTATGCCCAAATGTGAACACTAGTAGAGTCTGGGGGAAATAGACCTTGACATTTGGGAGTTGTAGTTGCTGAGCTTTCTAATTCACCTACAATCAAAGAGCATTCTGAACTCAACCAACAATAGAATTGGGTCAGACTTCCCACACAGAATCCCAATGACCACCAGGAAATACTATGTTTTCTGATGGTCTTTGGTGACCCCTTTGACACCCCTCACGACCCCCTCAGGGGTCCCGACCCCTAGGTTGAGAAACACTGCTGTAAACCAATCACACAGCCATTTACTATATGCAATAGATTCCCTCTCCAGAAAGTAAACATAAGAATATCAGCAGTCTACAGTTTTTTATCCTATGTCTGATCAAGCTTAAGTTGCAGTATCTTCCTCACCTGTCCCTGAATATTAGAAAAGCAATCTGCAAATTCAAAACAACCAGTGGAATTTCAGACAGCTAATGTGATAACCAAGTGAGATCGCTCAGTGATCAATTCATAAGCAGAAGCATCTAAATTTGTTGAGTGAAGCATTAATTATGAATTATGCACTGAACTGCGTGCCACCCCCCTATGAAAGATAGCTTTGATCAGTATGCATGTCTGACCTTTCCACACCTGCCAAGAGAACCTACAGGCTCACCAAACCTAACTGCAAAATCAAACATGGATTAGGAATAGTTTCTCCAGCCAAAGAAAGACAATTAAACCTCCCAAAGTCATTCCTTTAAAATCTCTTGCAGGGGCCAGCTTCCTTCACATTTTCAGCAAGTAAACAGTTGTTTTCAAGTATACTAAAAGAGTATCAGAAGACTATGAAAGAAGCAATTATCCATACTATAAAGCTGTGATTCTTTTCAGCCACAAGGTGTCACAATGCCTCAAGCTGATAGATCAGAGTTACCTTCCAGTTTCTTCTTTCTCTCCAGGAAGCTATTGAAGTAAAATTTTATGTGCCATATATTTATACCATTAGCACTCATTGATGCCTAAAGGAGACTGTTCAGACCTTGAACCAGTGCTTGGCTGCTGTGTCAAACTGGATGAGGGCTAGCAAATTGAAATTGAATCCAGGCAAGACAGAGGTTCTCCTGGTCAGTTGAAAAGCCAAACAGGGCATAGGGTTACAGCCTGTGTTGGATGGGGTTACACTCCCCCTGAAGACGCAGGTTTGCAGCTTGGGAGTGATCCTGGATTCATCGCTGAGCCTGGAACTCCAGGTTTTGGTGGTGGCCAGGGGAGCTTTTGCAGAGTTAAAACTCGAGCACCAGCTGCGCCTGTACCTTGGGAAATCTGATCTGGCCTTGTGGTCCATGCTCTGGTTACATCCTGAATAGATTACTGCAACACTCTCTACGTGGAACTGCCTTTGAAGATGGTTTGGAAATTTCAGTTAGTTCAACAGGTGGCAGCCAGATTATTAACTGGGGCAACATACAGGGAGCATACCACCCCCTTGTTATGCCAGCTCCACTGGCTGCCGGTCCATCTCCGAGCCCAATTCAAAGTGCTGGTTTTGACCTACAAAGCTCTATACAGTTTGGGCCCAGCTTACTTGTCCGAACGCATCTGCCTCTACATCCCACCTCGCAATTTAAGATCATCCGGGGAGGCCCTGCTCTTGCCCCCGTCAACAGCACAAGTGCAGCTTGCGGGGACGAGGAGCAGGGCCTTATCAGCTGTGGCCCCCCGCATATGGAACTGTCAGGTTTTACAATGTATTGTAATGTAATATAGCTGAGTCATACACTGCTAATAGGCTTCTATTGGAAATGCTGAGTCAAGCATTAACTGTATTTGGGAATCATTTGGGGAATGTGTTCTGGCCTAGTCCAGGTGATTGTGAATGATGTAATCCTGGGTCTGAGTTAAGTTAATGATTTGGGAACCAATCAGAGATTGCTATGTGTAATTGTATAGAATTGTATATAAGGAAGTCATGTAGAGTGTATACTCTCTCCTTGTGCTCTGATGCTGTTCGTCGAAGGCTCTATGTAATTGGTTAAAAGAACCTGTCTGCTAAGACAAGATATAACCGTGTGCTGTGGTAAGTTTGTAGTGTCATCTAGATTGGAAGGGAAAACAATAGAAAAACTGACAATGGCCGGGCATGTGCTCAAGTGTCTGTAAAAGAGTTCCAGAGTGACTGCAGTTTGTGGGAGCAGTTGACTGAAAATACTGTGCAGGAAGAAACTACTAGAAAGCGCTGAAGTTGTGCAACTGATCTGCTGCTGAATTGTGAAATTAATCTCAGCAAGAACACACTCCCAAAGGAGGTAAGATCTGCTCCCTCACTTCTGACCTTGAGAAAAAAATTAAAATCATGGTCTGGAACAACAGGCCTTCGGACAATAGATGTATGCAGCTTTTAGTGCATTGGTTCTCAACCTGTGGGTCCCCAGATGTTTTGGCCTTCAACTCCCAGAAATCCTAACAGCTGGTAAACTGGCTGGGATTTCTGGGAGTTGTAAGCCAAAACACCTGGGGACCCACCATTTTAGTGGGACAAGGACTGGAACAGCGACTCGATTGATGAGATTGTTTTATGGTTTTATGATATTTGGTGATGGACTGTTTTTAATATGATTTATGTTTAAAGTGTGGTTTTACTACTGTAGCTGTAAGGCATTGAATTTTTGCCATTATCTATGTGTAAACCGCTTTGTGTCCCTCTAGGAGTGAGAAAAGCGGTATAAAAATACTGCAAATAAACAAATACTCTAAAGGCACCAGATCTGTTCTAATCTTGGAAGCTAACCTGGTTAGTAATTTGATTAGGAACCACCAGAAATACCAGTTTCTGTATTTCAGAAGAAGGAACAGACACAACCACCTTTAAGTATTGCTTGCCTTTAAAAAACTTTTTGAAATTCATGCCATTGCCATAAGTCAACAGGCAACTTCAAGGCACATGCACACACAGACGAAGTACTGTTTAAACTGCATTGCAGTTGCAGAAGGGTTTGAGATGAACTCAAACTACAACATGGGGAAATGAGGCCAGTGGAACAAGGATTTCTCAAAGCCCTAAATTGTTCCGGCCCAGCTTATCTATCCGAATGCATCTCTCCCTATGAACTTTCTAGGAAGTTGGGATCATCTGAGGAGGCCCTGTTCTCGATCCTGCCTACCTCACAGGTGCATCTGTTGGGGACGAGAGACAGGGCCTTCTCTGTGGTGGTTCCCTGGCTGTAGAACTCCCTGCCTAGGGATATTAGTTTGGCCCCCCTCCCTCCTGACTTTTCAGAAATGAATGAAAACCTGGCTCTTTGAGCAAGCGTTTGGAGCTTCAGCGTGACCAGATAAACTCAAATTAGAATATGAACAAGGAACGGTTGAGGAATTGAGCAGGAAGACATAGTTTTAAAATTGTTACTGTTTTTATTGCTTTTATGGTTTTTAAATGTATTATGATGTAATTCTTTGCTTTTAACCTTATTTTATTTATTGTTTACACCTTATTTTATTTTTCTGGTTATTTAATATTTAATGTTTATTTTACTTAAGTGATATTTGTCTTGACTGTTCTAATGTAGCACAAATCCTATGTAAAATCATACTACGTATTTTTGACATTAATATTGAAATCTGAAATATATACCGAAAGTCTTTATATACAGCATCTCATTGTTGTCAATTTGTACGCTGCCCTGAGTCGCCTTCGGGCTGAAATGGGTGGGATAAAAGTGACGTAAATAAATGAATAAATAAATAAATAAAGGGTGCACCCATTGATTCTCTCCGGTCTCACAACATCTGAATTGTATGAACTGACTTCACTGAAAATCAGCATATTAGAGGCATTTCAAAAGTTTTATGTATAGCATTTATGCCAGCTGATGCATTTACCCATGCTAATCAACTTCTATAGACATGGAAGATTTAAGAAGAATGTGCCACAGTGCAAATTCATTGTGTTTTGTTACATCTGTATTATTTATTAAGAGTGTTTTTATGCTAAACATTATCAATAAATTCGCTGAACTATGAGCAAAGAACAAGAAGAACCGAGCCGTAAAGTATAACATTACAAAACATTTAGTGAAATACTTTCTTTATGATGGCGCCTTGTCTGTGAGCATACTGAATGTCTTCTCCTCTTCTAATTTTGTGTGCTAAACCAATGCTTTGATACAGAAGTGGGTTGGATGGGAGCCAATAAACCACTGTGATCCAGACAAGATTGATGTACTGTCAAGACATGGTTTGTCTGTCCACATAAATTGCTCTACAAAGGGCTACACTTCATCACACAACAGGGTTGAAGAATCTGCTGCAAGTAGGTATTAAATGGCAGCGCCCCCACCCCCCAATTGGCCAAACTGTTTGGATAGTAATAGTTGTGCTTTGGCCACACCTGGACATCAATAGGTTTCCAACCAATTTTTAGCTTGTTGTCGACCTTTGCAGCCCAAAAGACAGTTGCATCTGTCAAGTAGGAAATTTAGGCACCGCCTACGCATGGAGGCTAATTTAACTATTTTACGATGCCATAAAAAATCTCCAGCAACCCTGCAAAGAATGAGGAAGTACTTCATCAGTGTCACAAATGGACAGTGAAACAACAGCTCCCCTGGTGGCCAGAATAGCCTCATGAAAAATTGGAATGTTAAATTGCCTCCGTGTCTGTCTATATATGTTGTGTGCCTATGGTATTGAATGTTTGCCATGTATATGTACATTGTAATCTGCCCTGAGTCCCCTGCGGGGTGAAAAGGTGGAATATAAATACTTTAAATAAATAAATAAATAAATTTTAACCTCTGCCTGAAAGGACCAGTTCATAAGCTGGTAGGACCCTTGCACCACAGGGAGCTATTGGTGGCATGGCTAATATATTCTAGGATTGAGAGATGAAATAGGGAGTTTCAGAAGCTGCTTCTTGTTACCTGCTTGCACTGGAGAAATTACACTACTTAGCCGGTATTGCACCACCTGACATCCACCGGGAAGAAGCAGCCAATAGTGAAAGGACCAAGGCAGAGACATGTCCAGCTCATCCCTTGTTTGGGTATCAACCAGCATGTCAACGACCTAAATCTAGAAATAGTTTTCTAAGATCTACAGAGACACTCGCTGCAACACCTCAGCAAGCGAGAGTCCAAAAGTGGCAGTCTCAAACTCAGAACCTCAACCAATGGCTGATACCAAATGAGAGATTCCCTCCTGGGCACACAAAAGACTGGGCGACTTGGAAGGCACTGAACAGACTGCGCTCTGGCACCACAAGATGCAGAGCCAACCTCAAGAAATGGGGCCACGAAGTGGAATCCATGACATGCGAGTATGGAGAAGAGCAAACCACTGACCACCTGCTGCAATGCACCCTGAGCCCTGCCACATGCACAGTGGAGGACCTTCTTGCAGCAACACGAGAAGCACTCCAAGTGGCCAGCTCCTGGTCAAAGGACATTTAATCAACTACCAAGCTTGCAAATTTTGTATTTTCTCTGTTTGTTTGATTTGTTCTGTTAGAAATGTAATACAATTGACTGGTTGCCCTGACACAACAAATAAATAACAAGGAACACCTGCTGAAATTCCCTGTTGATCTTAACTAGTACAGTTATAGCATTTCTGTCCCTTATTTTACCTTGCAACTCTATCTTCTTCTTGTTGATGTTGATGCCATTGCAATGCACTTTCAAATTATTTTTGACTTATGGCAGCTTTAAGGTACACCTATCACAGGTTTATCTGGGCCTGAAGGTGTATGACTCACATGAGATCACTCAGTGGGTTATCATAGCCCTGCCACACAGCCCTGCCACACAGCCCTATATCTCAGAATATCAAGGCAGGAAATCCCACATTATCTGAGTGTGGATTCTTTTTTTAAAAAAAAAATTTTATTCAAATTTTTCAGAGAGTGTACAATAAAAGAAGTAGCAGTAGAAGTCGAAGAAAAATATAAACAAGAAAAAGAAAAAGAAAAGGAAAAAAAAAACTACACCACCAAATACAAAAGATCCCCCCCCCAAAAGTCCCAACACCCTATCGTGACCTCCATTCTTCTTACTTTGTACTAAACATTAAATTGCTATTCATTCAAAATCTATGTATCATGAATCATAATATCTATAAATGCCTCGTATGAGGTCCATCATTGTAGAGATTCTAACTCTCCTTCTTTCAGTACTTCAGATCAAATTTTCTTTAGTCTCTAAATATTCTTGCAAAACCGACCAGTCTGTTAGAGTTGTTGCTTGGCCTTTATGATACCTAAGCCAATATGTTAATTCGTCCATATCTTTAATGTCCTTTATTTTTACAATCCAGTCTATTTTTTTTGGTATACTTTCCTGCTTCCATATCTTAGCGTATACCATTCTGGCTGCAGTAATAAAGTATGTAAGGAGCTTTTCTTTGTTTATGTCCTTAAGGAGTTCTGTATCAAACATCCCTAATAAGTATAGTTCTGGTTGAAGAGGAAGTTCTATTTTCAATATTTTTTTACATTCTGAGTGGATCATTTTCCAATAATTCTTGGCTTTTTCACAAGACCACCACATGTGGTAAAAGGATCCCTCATGATTTTTACATTTCCAACAATTTGTGTTTATATGTTTGTACATTAAGCCTAATTTTTTGGGGGTCATATACCACCTATGCATCATTTTTAACCAATTTTCTTGTAAGTCGGTGGCATAAGTGTATTTTAATCTTTTTTCCCATATTATTTCCCATTCTTTTAGTGTAATAGATCTTCCAATATTCCTGGCCCAATTAATCATTGATTCTTTTATTATCTCCTTCTCAGTGGCCCATTCCAATAGTTGATTGTAAATTTTTGTAATCATTTTTCTTTCAGACTGTTGTATCTTATCCCAAAAGCTTCCCTTGTCCGCAAAATTTTTTTTCTTATCAATATTATATGATTCCTTAATTTGTGCATATTGGAACCATGATATATTTTTAAAATGGGGAGTGATATCTTCTTGTCTTTTTAGTTCATATGTATCCCCTTTTTTATGGAGTATATCACTATATTTTGGCCAGTGGGACCACCCCAATAGTCTCCTTTGTCTTGCCTCCAAAGGTGATATCCACAGAGGAGTTTTCTGATAGAAATGATTCTTGTATTTAGTCCATACCTTTAATAGTGCTGAGCGGACAAAGTGATTCCCAAAGTTTTTTTCCTTATCGGCGCCTTCATACCAAAGGTAGTTGTGCCACCCTTTTCTTAAATCGAATCCTTCTAAAGTTAGAATCTTAGGTTTTGTTAGTGTAGTCCAATCTTTGATCCAGGTTAACGCAGCTGCTTCATAATATAGCTTCAAATCTGGGAGTCCAAAACCACCTTTGTTTTTAGGGGTGATCATTGTTACTAATTTAATTCTTGGGTGCTTATTCTTCCAAACAAATTTCGAAATATCTTTGCTCCACGTTTTAAAATATTTGTAACATCTAATTATGGGTAGATTTTGAAAAAGGAATAGCATCCTGGGTAGTATATTCATCTTCACTGCCGCTATCCTTCCTAATAAGGACAGATTTAGTCTTTCCCAACTTTCCAGTTCTTTTTTTATTTCTTTCCACTTACTTAAATAATTATTTTCCAAAAGGTGGAGATTTCTTGCTGTTATCCACACTCCAAGATATTTAATCTTGGATGCTATTTTAATTCCCGATTTGTGTTGTAGATCCTTTAGCTTCTCTGATGACATATTTTTAGTCAGCATCATTGTTTTTGTCTTATTTAATTTAAAACCCGCCACTTCCCCGAATCCTTCCACTTTGTTAATCCATGTTTCAATATTGTCCCGTGGGTTCTCAATTATAGCTATCAGATCGTCCGCATAGGCCCGAATTTTATACTCTTGTTTATCTATTTTTATTCCTATCATAGTTTTATCTTCTCTAATATTTCTCAGCAGAATTTCTAGCGCAAAAATAAATATCAGGGGGGATAGAGGGCATCCCTGCCTCGTCCCTTTTTCTATTTTAATTTCTTCCGTATTGGTTCCGTTAATCCATAATTTGGCTTTCTGATCGTTCAGGATCGTCTCAAGTGCATTTTGGAACTGAAACCCCATATCTAATTCTTGACAAAGCAGTTTGACAAAATCCCACTTCAAATTGTCAAACGCTTTCTCAGCGTCAATTGCTAGAAGCGCTAGTTCTTTCTAGTTATGAGTTTCGTAGTATTCCAAAGTGTCAATAATTACTCTGACATTGTCTTTAATGTTTCTCCTTGGTAAAAAGCCGTTTTGGTCCTCGCCGATCCAATCTGTTAAATCTGTGGATTCTGATAACCCAGTTCAAAGCAGATATTGTGGGATTTTCTGCCTTTGTATTCTGGGATATAGGGCTGTGTGGAAGAGCCCATAGTTCAATACTCAAAAGGTTATTCTTCTGACTGGATGGAAAGATAGTCAACCATTATTGCACACACCATGGATTCTTTTTTGGATCCCTGTAATGCCTGGTAGGTGGAATAGCCTTTGAAGGTGATCTGGACAAAACAGGACAAAATAGGTTCAGTCTTTGATAGAGCATGAAATACAAGGTAACACCACAACATCATTACTTCTCAGATAATTTGCCTAGTAAAGCATCACCTATCTTTGGTCCTCCTTCATCTCCCAAGTTCAAAAGCAATTGGAATCTCAGAGGGACAGCATTCCCTTGAAATGCGTGTGTGGAGGGGGGGGGGGTGTATAGATTTTCAATGCATGTTAGACTACATACTTGTATTTGAATGCCATGTTCTGTGCAACTATAAAGCTTCATATCAGCAGCAGCAGCTGCCCCTTATAACCTTCCCTGATAGCATCACATCCCACTTTCTGTAGCATTACAATAGGTCAGCCTTAGATTTCAGGTTTTGGCCTAGGATAGTCCTGGCCTGGCCATAACATGATGAGGCCAGCCTTGTTCCTCGCTCCCCTTTTCTGATGCTATCTTGGCCAGAAGTTATAACAACTCCATTCCATTGCCTCACAGCAAAAATCAATCCATGGGTGATTAAAATACCAGGGCTGGGTTAAAAGTGAAATGTATCTTACAAATCTATTGCATCTAACCCAGATTGACCAGAAATCATCTGACCCAGGAGAAGAATGATGGCAAACTGTCTTATCATTGTTTACATCTCCTGAGCCTCAACCTGACTTCCCCAGGAGTGATCTTACTACCACCTCAAGAAGGAATTTATAACTTCCAGGAATCCAGCCTGAAATCTCATCTCTGAAGGACATAAGAGGTCATGAAAGGCAAGAGTTGAGCACACCATGAGTTGACTGGCCTTGGCCAAGCTCTGAGTTTGCACCCTAGGGCCTCGTGATTTTATTAGTTTTACAGCTCATGTTTTTATTAGTTTGGAGGTCTTAAACCCTGTTACTTAAAGCTGAACTGGCACGATGTAGTTCAGGATTCTCCCAGCTGCTCCATTATATCCCCTTCCACCCCTCCTCTTCTTTTCTTACCCAATCCAACCCTTCACCTTCAGTCATCATTCCGGATTTAACAGCATGCATAGATGCAGCTATCATTTGTACTCATTTAACTCAGTGTGGGACAGGAGAGGACAGGCAAGGAATCTTGTCCTTCTCAGTTGGCACAGGCAAATGAAGCAACCTTAATTGGTTTTTGTTTTCTTCCTTGTTTATACTTGTTGCCATCTTGGCCACCATCTGAAATTACTTGGTATTACTTGTATATGTTGTTGTTCATTCGTTCAGTCGTCTCCGACTCTTCGTGACCTCACGGACCAGCCCACGCCAGAGCTCCCTGTTGGCCGTCACCACCACCAGCTCCTTCAAGGTCAGTCCAGTCACTTCAAGGATGCCATCCATCCATCTTGCCCTTGGTCGGCCCCTCTTCCTTTAACCTTCCACTTTCCCCAGCATAATTGTCTTCTCCAGGCTTTGCTGTCTCCTCATGATGTGGCCAAAGTACTTCAACTTTGTCTCTAGTATCCTTCCCTCCAGTGAGCAACCGGGCTTTATTTCCTGGAGGATGGACTGGTTGGATCTTCTCGCAGTCCAAGGCACTCTCAGCACTTTCCTCCAACACCACAGCTCAAAAGCATCGATCTTCCTTCGCTCAGCCTTCCCTAAGGTCCAGCTCTCACATCCGTAGGTTACTACAGGGAATACCATGGCTTTGACTATGCGGATCTTTGTTGCCAGTGTAATGTCTCTACTCTTTACTATTTTATCGAGATTGGACATTGCTCTCCTCCGAAGAAGTAATCGCCTTCTGATTTACTGGCCACAGTCTGCATCTGCAGTAATCTTTGCACCTAGAAATACAAAGTCTGTCACGGCCTCCACATTTTCTCCCTCTATTTTCCAGTTGTCAATCATTCTTGTTGCCATAATCTTGGTTTTTTGGATGTTTAGCTGCAAACCAGCTTTCGCACTTTCTTATTTCACCTTGATTAGAAGGCTCCTCAGCTCCTCCTCGCTTTCGGCCATCAGAGTGGTGTCATCTGCATATCTGAGGTTGTTAATGTTTCTTCCAGCAATATTCACCCCAGCTTTGCATTCATCAAGCCCCGCACATCGCATGATGTGTTCTGCATACAAGTTAAAGAGGTTGGGTGAAAGTATGCAGCCTTGCCGTACGCCTTTCCCAATCTTGAACCAGTCTGTTGTTCCGTGGTCAGTTCTTACTGTTGCTACTTGGTCCTTGTACAGATTCCTCAGGAGAGAGACAAGGTGGCTTGGTATGCCCATCCCACCAAGAACTTGCCGCAGTTTATTATGATCCACACAGTCAAAGGCTTTAGAATAGTCAATGAAGCAGAAGTAGATGTTTTTCTGAAACTCCCTGCCTTTCTCCATTATCCAGCGGATATTGGCAATCTGGTCTCTCGTTCCTCTGCCTTTTCTAAACCCAGCTTGAACGTCTGGCAACTCTCTCTCCGTGTATTGCTGGAGTCTTCCTTGCAGGATCTTGAGTATTACCTTACTGGCATGAGAAATAAGAGCCACTGTACGGAAGTTTGAGCAGTCTTTCGCATTTCCCTTTTTTGGTATGGGGATATAAGTTGATTTTTTCCAGTCTGATGGCCATTCTTGTGTTTTCCATATTTGCTGGCTTGTATATACTTGTATATCCAGTCTCTGTATTTTCTCTGGTGGCCTTCAGCTGCCAGCTGGGTCAACACCACACACCTCTGGAGCCTGGATCTATGAGACCACGATCACAGCAAAGCATTCAGCAAGTAGTAGAGGTCCCCTTGACTATTTCAACTCTTCTTCCCAAACGGGTGGGTGTTTTAATTCCATGGGTAAGTGCTTAACACAAATTTCCAAAGTAACCACACTCTTCCTGCACACAAAGCATGATCGGAACGCCCACTTGGGTGGCTAACTGGAAACCTGATTGTCAGCATGTGAAGTTCAACAAGGAAATAAACTGTTGGCATTTTTCAGTGACGTTATCAGGTAGATTGATAGGTGTGCACTTATAAACACAGGTATATAGACACAGATAGCATGACTGGATATAGAAAAGTCAGACTCATTTCCTATGTTCCCAAAAGCACAGATGAGTCAAGACAGCTCTGGCTTCTTCACAATGAAGAACAGGCAACATCCTAACAAGAAAGGCTGTGATATCATGGATGAGAAGAAGGAACAGAGCCAGCACAGGTAAGTCCCGAATGAGAATGAGGTATCAAAATAAGCATGGCCCTTCTCAGCATTTGGAAAGGTCTGGGTTGCAACCCCAGAGGCTAGGTAATTTTCAAACAGTATTTTGGTGCTCCCCCCGCCCAACCAATCACTTATTTATTTATTTGTTGTGTCAGGGCAACCAGTCAATTGTATTGCATTTCTAACAGAACAAAAAAACAAACAGACAAAACACAAAATTTGCAAGTTTGGTAGTTGATTAAATGTTCTTTGACCAGTAGCTGGCCACTTGGGGTGCTTCTGGTGTTGCTGCAAGAAAGTCCTCCATTGTGCATGTGGCTGGGCTCAGGGTGCATTGCAGCAGGTGGTCAGTGGTTTGCTCTTCTCCACACTCGCATGTCATGGATTCCACTTTGTAGCCCCATTTCTTAAGATTTGCTCTGCATCTCGTGGTGCCAGAGCGCAGTCTGTTCAATGCCTTCCAAGTCGCCCAGTCTTCTGTGTGCCCAGGAGGGAGACTCTCATTTGGTATCAGCCATTGGTTGAGGTTCTGGGTTTGAGCCTGCCACTTTTGGACTCTCGCTTGCTGAGGTGTTCCAGCGAGTTTTTGTAGATCTTAGAAAACTATTTCTAGATTTAAGTCGTTACATGCTGGCTGATACCCAAACAGGGGATGAGCTGGAGATGTCACTGCCTTGGTTCTTTCACTATTGGCTGCTACTTCCCAGCGGATGTCAGGTGGTGCAATACCGGCTAAGCAGTGCAATTTCTCCAGTGGTGTAGGGCGCAGGCACCCCGTGATAATGCGGCATGTCTCATTAAGAGCCACATCTACTGTTTTAATGTGGTGAGATGTGTTCCACACTGGGCATGCATACTCAGCAGCAGAGTAGCATAGCACAAGGGCAGATGTCTTCACTGTGTCTGGTTGTGATCCCCAGGTTGTGCCAGTCAGCTTTCGTATGATATTGTTTCTAGCATCCATTTTTTGCTTGATGTTCAGGCAGTGCTTCTTGTAGGTAAGAGCATGGTCCAGAGTGACTATATATTTTCTGTTCATCGTGGGAGTTCTGTGTGCCATATTTGGTTCAATTCCATCATTGGTGGAGTTCAGAATGCTCTTTGATTGTAGGTGGACTATACATCCCAGTAACTACAACTCGCATATATCAAGGTCTATTTTCCCCCAAGAGTGCCTCAGGAGTGCCCCTGGACAAAATCAACTATACTGCAAATGCTTACTTTGCGTAATGGGTTGAGCCACCCCTGGGTGCAACAATAAAACTCCTCAAGCCAGATCAGCCACAGACCATGAGAGCTGTGTACCTCGAGGGCCCCTTCCACACAGTTGTATAAAATCCACATTGAAGTGGATTATATGGCAGTGTGGACTCAAATAATCCAGTTCAAATCAAATATTGTTGATTATCTGCTTTGATATTCTGGGTTATATGGCTGTGTGGAAGGATCCTGGGAGTTGTCATCAACACAAGCTCTTTACAAATATTTTGTATTTGTGGCCCTTCAACACAGCCACATAATCCAGATTAACAAAGCAGATAATCCTCATTATCTGCGTTGAACTGTATTATGTGAATCTACACTGCTACATAATCCAGTTCAAAGCAGATAATCTGGGTTTTATATGACAGTGTAGAAGATGCCTGGGACTGCTAGTTGCAATGGTTGGCCTTCTACAACAGCATATTTATCAGGAACTGGTTAAAGATAATAATAGATATTAAACCTAAGTAGAAGTAATTTACGTCCTCTAGGTATGAAAGATACATAGGGACCCTTCGATATAGTCATATAACCCAGAATATCAAGGCAGATAATCACAATATCTGCTTTGAACTGGGTTATCTGAGTCCACACTACCATATAACCCAGTTCAATGTAGATTGTAAACAGCTGCATGGAAGGGCCCCAGAATGACAGTAATGCCTTATTAGAGACAGTATGACATGGAAACAGATATTAGCATCAACCAGGTAGTTGGAAGCCATACTCTGTTTTAACTATTTTCTATTTGTTGTCATTATTGTTGTAGTTATAGTGTTTAAGCTCTTTTTTTTTTTTTTTTTGTTTGCTTGGCACTTTTTAATGGTTTTGATATTTTTGTTTGTAGATTGTTGTATTATATCATATGTTTGAAAAATGCAGGCATTTAATATATTAAGTTAAGTAGTTGGCATCCTACTAGTTAGTATCAAAGTAGAACCATTCTATTGGTTTTTGAATGGTGGATCAACATATAAATAAATCTAAAAGGCCTATTTAATCAGGACTAAACTGTGGACCTACTTTTTTGCCAAATACAATGCTAAACAATTAAATAATGGTTGGTAAGTTACATAGTGCTTTCAGTGCCCAAAATAGAAAATGAAGTGACCATCCATCCTAGGTGCCTTAGATCTCATGGAGGCCATATAGCATGCTCAGAGACACCTAGGCCCCTTCTACTTTGTTGTCTGTTTGTTCAGTCACTTCCGACTCTTTGTGACCTCATGGACCAGCCCACGCCAGAGCTCCCTGTCAGCCATGGCCACCCCCAGCTCCTTCAGAGTCAAACCAGTAACTTCAAGGATACCATCCATCCATCTTGCACTTGGTTGGCCCTAAAATCCATTTTATCTGCTTTGGATTATCTGGCAGTGTAGACTCATATAATTCAGTTCAAAACAGATAATGTGGATTATCTGAATTGTTAATCTGAATTATATGGCGGCATAGAAGGAGCCTGAGACACTCTAAGCATATCTCGGCATGCCAGGATTGCTATCTGCTCCAGATGCCACACATATCTCAGCAGTTTAGGATACAATATAGTTGATTTCAGGTTGCTCCCCTTTTCCCAGCTATATTAGAACAAATCTCCCATCACCACAGGCAACAGGATGGGGATGATGGAAATTCCAATGAAATATACCTGGTGACCACTAGTCTGGTTAAGGCTGATGGAATGCCCTCATTCCTCCTTTTAGCAACCTTTGGAAGAGACTATACAATCATATTCATAGTTAGTGTCCTAAAGCAAATAAGTCAAATAGATACAGAATGGGGGACGCATGGCTCGAGAGCAGTAAGTGTGAAAAAGATCTTGGGCTCCTCGAGGACAACAAGTTAAACATGAGCCAACAATGTGATAAGGTGGCAAAAAAAGCCAATGGGATTTTGGCCTGCATCAATAGGAGTATAGTGTCTAGATCTTGGGAAGTTATGCTACCCCTCTATTCTGCCTTAGTTAGACCACACCAATTCTGGGCACCACAATTGAAAAGAGATATTGACAAGCTGGAATGTGTCCAGAGGAGGGCAACTAAAATGATCAAGGGTCTGGAGAACAAGCCCTATGAGGAGCAGCTTAAAGAGCTGGGCATGTTTAGCCTGAGGAAGAGAAGGCTGAGAGGAGACATGATAGCCATGTATAAATGTGAGAGGAAGTCATAGGAAGAAGGGACAAGCTTGTTTTCTACTGCCCTGAAGACTAGGACGCAAAACAATGGCTTCAAACTACAAGAAAGGAGATTCCATTTGAACGTTAGGAAGAACTTCCTGACTGTGAGAGCCGTTCAGCAGTGGAACTCTCTGCCCCGAAGTGTGGTGGAGGCTCCTTCTTTGGAAGCTTTTAAACAGAGGCTAGATGGCCATCTATTGGGGGTGCTTTGAATGCAATATTCCTGCTTCTTGGCGGGAGGTTGAACTGGATGGCCCATGAGGTCTCTTCCAACTCTAGGATTCTATGATTCTAATTGAGTCCTGTTCTGCTATTGCTCTGACATGAATTCTTTTCACCTCTTGTGTGATTACACAGAGATTAGAAATGATTAGGTACAGACTGTGGAACAAGCTATAGCATTCATTATGATCTGGTGATTATTATCTAGTGCTTCTACCGGCAGGCAAAGATGTTTTCATTCAGACAAGCATTTGGAAACTAGTTGTTGGAGGGATACTATTGTGTGATGCATTTTCACTTTTAAAATGTTTTTCTTGATGTTTTCCATGGGATTGTGTTTTAATATATTGATTCATTTTGTGTTTCAATTGTAATTTTTTTCAGCATGAATGTGAATTGCCTTGAGACTCATTTTTGGATATAAATCCAACAAATAAACAATAAGGTTTTGAATGGATTTAGTCTAGACTCCCCTTCCTGCTTACTTCCCACACTGCCTACCATCATCCATCCCTTGCTACCTCTGTGTGTGTGTCTCTCTCTCTCATTCTTTTTCTGAGTTGCACAGTTGGATTTATTATGAATCTTTTAATAGCTGCAACAACCACATGCCACCCATGGAATGAGGATAGCAGCCACTGATATCACAGACACAGAAAGGGCAATAGGCTTGTGCTCCAGTTTGTGCAAAATCCTCTTGCTATGTGGGAAAGTCAGCTTTTGCATGAATGGCCCCAGCTGGACTAGAAATTGGGCAACAGGCCGGTCCACCAGGGATTTCCCAGCCTGACCCAGCAGAAACTAGGGCTTTCTACATGTTGAAAAAAGGAGCTTTCTGACTCCTCAGCTGTTCATCCGGAGAAATAAAAGACTGGATTTAGCTAGTTTATGGGATTCTAACATTCACTTGGATAGTGAGATTCCAGCTCCTTCCCTTAAAATACATAGACATAGTAACTGCAGTGGTCTTATATGTAGACAGCATATCTGGGACAGTATATTCTGTGCTTTATTCTTTTTCCACCTGTTGGCTGATATATTTTTATTTAGAAATAGAACGTCAGTAAATGAATAGAACTTGTGTTTTATGGTTTTTATTGTTCTACTATTTTTATATGATCTATATTATATCTATGTATTGTCGAAGGCTTTCATGGCCGGAATCACTGGTTTGTTGTAGGTTTTTTCGGGCTGTATGGCCATGGTCTAGAGGCATTCTCTCCTGACGTTTCGCCTGCACTTTGGAAAACATCCCCAGAGGTAGTGAGGTCTGTTGGAACTAGGCAAAAGGGTTTATATATCTGTGGAATGACCAGGGTGAGACAAAGGACTCTTCTCTGCTGGAGCTAGGTGTGAATGTTTCAACTGACCACCTTGATTAGCATACACTGGCCTGACTGTGCCTGGGGCAAACTTTTGTTGAGAGGTAATTAGAAAGGAGGAAACAATGAAAATGAACAAAATCTGGCTACCCGTATTTAAAAAACTCTAAAATTGCAACAGCACAACAACAGAGAGGAAGTAGGCAGGGACATCTAATTACCTCTCAACAAAAGTTTGCTCCAGGCACAGTCAGCCAGTTTGAGTTTTTAAATACTGGTAGCCAGATTTAGTTCATTTTCATGGTTTCTTCCTTTCTGTTGAAATTGTCCACATGCTTGTGGATTTCAGTGGTTTCTCTGTGTAGTCTGACATGGTGGTTGTGAGAGTGGTCTAGCATTTCTGTGTTCTCAAATAATATGCTGTGTCCAGGTTGGTTCATCAGGTGCTCTGCTATGGCTGATTTCTCTGGTTGAAGTAGTCTACAGTGCCTTTCACGTTCCTTGATTTGTGTTTGGGCAATGCTGCATTTGGTGGTCCCTATGTAGACTTGTCCACAGCTGCATGGTACACGCTGCAGAAGTGAGAGGATCCCTCTTGTCCTTTGCTGAATGTAGCATTTGTTGGATTTTCTTGGTGGGTCTGTAGATAGTTTGTATGTTGTGTTTCCTCATCAGCTTCCCTATGCGGTCAATGGTTCCCTTGATGTATGGCAAGAACACTTTTTCTCTGGGTGGATCTTCGTCTTTATTCTCGTGGCTTGTTCTTGGTCTTGCAGCTCTTCTGATGGCTGAGGTGGAGTATCCATTGGCCTGTAGAGCCCAGTTGAGGTGGGCACCCAAACACGAATCAAGGAACATGAAAGGCACTGCAGACTACTTCAAACAGAGAAATCAGCCATAGCAGAGCACCTGATGAACCAACCTGGACACAGCATATTATTTGAGAACACAGAAATGCTGGACCACTCCTGTTCAAGGAGCTCCACTGGCTGCCGTTTATTTTCCAAGCCCAATTCAAGGTGCAGGTGCTTACCTACAAAGCCCTAAACAGTTTGAGACCATCCTACCTGCGTGACCGCATCTCCGTTTATGAACCCACGCGTTCTCTTCGCTCATCCGGAGAGGCCTTGCTCGCGATTCCACCTGCGTCGCAGGCGCGTCTGGTGGGGACGTGAGACAGGGCCTTTTCTGTGGTGGCCCCCCGACTCTGGAACACCCTCCCCAAAGACATTAGACAGGCCCCTACGTTGGCAGTCTTTAGGAAGAACTTGAAGACCTGGCTGTTCCAATGTGCCTTTCCAGAATAGGAAAACTTCAACAACCTGTCCCAGAAGCACTTTATTAGACTTTAAGATTGCTTGCACACTGCGCTTACCCTAAAATCCGACATACCACCTGTCACATCAGCACTTTTAATCTGTACCCATTACATTTGGCCCGGCCCCAGTTTTATTGTGTTTTGGTGTATTGTTTTATTGTTTTTGTTGTTTTTGATATTGCTTTAATTGTTTCGATTTGCTTTAAGTTGTGTATTTGTTATGCTATGTTTTTGAGGCCTTGGCCTTTGCAAGCCACATCGAGTCCTTTGGGAGATGCTAGTGGGGTACAAATAAAGATAATAATAATAATAATAATAATAATAATAATAATAATAATAATGTGTCAAGTTAGGTTCAATTCCATCATTGGTGGGGTTCAGAATGCTCTTTGATTGTAGGTGAACTGTAAATCCCAGCAACTACGAATTCCAAATGTCTAAATCCATTTTTTGAATGATGGGTAATAGGTGTATT
Source organism: Anolis sagrei (assembly GCF_037176765.1). Taxonomy (NCBI): domain Eukaryota; kingdom Metazoa; phylum Chordata; class Lepidosauria; order Squamata; family Anolidae; genus Anolis; species Anolis sagrei. Next base: position 158,937,017 of record NC_090023.1, read on the forward strand.
GTGTCCAAATTTGATTGTCTGGTATTTTAGCTATAATGTTGTCATACAGTCTGGTTATAGAAAGAGGTCCATGGAGGGACACCATGAGTTACCACATGCATAGTGCCAAATGCTATATGCAGAGTTTATTGCAATAGTGCCGTGGGGTGTCATTCCCATTTATGAATATGCTCCTATTTGATAAATTATCTTGGACTATTTTGAAAACTACATTTTGCAGAGAAAAGAATGAGACTGGAAACTTAATACTGATTTTCTGTCAACGTTTTGTGTAACTTGTAGGGAGTTGTTTGGAAATTGGGGGAACCACATTGCAATAACATTAAAGATATAGTTCTAAACATAGTTACCACCAAGTAAACCCAATTAATTTAATGGGAAGTACAGATTGCTAAACCAAATAATAATTTTTTACACCTTCACTGTTGTTGGTGTTCTTGTTTGTAAACACATACATTTGTACATATATGCATATATCTAGTTATGAGTAACACTAGTTGCCACTCAATGAGGTGCATTCATCTGAAATATTCCCTAAGCTTAAATAAAATGCACATATACATTTATTATTAGACTCAACATTAAAAGCAAAAATCCATTTCAGGACTGTGCAGTGGCTCATGCAGGCCAGCCGCTCTCTTTCTTTCTCATATTTTGATACATCTGTGTCTAAGCAGTTGAACGTCTGAACCAATTGCTTGAAAAGGATTGGCATTTTGAGGTTACTTCAAGTGATGTGAAAACTTGATCCGTGTTGTTAGATTATGATCTCTCTCATAGCGAAGGCTCATGAAGTCATCAAGGGACAAAAACACATGTGTGAAGTGGGCCGTCAGTTTTACTCTGCCTTGAGATGGAGCAGATAAGGTGAGATAGGTTGAAGGTACTGAATCCCATTGATGTCACCTCTTGAAGAAAGCAAGAAGGTGCTATTGTATATTGACTAGACTCAAGACTTGAATGTGGGTGTTCACTTTTTATTATCTGGATCTTCTTCTGACTTGCAATTTTGTTCTGCTCTGTCTATGGTTGTGTTTTGCAAATTTGTTTTTCATCATCTTGGTTGCAATTAGGTTATGTTGAGGTTGTGCTTTTCAGACGACCACAAGTTTACTTAATTTTTTAAAATAGTAAACACTGGAGATGACAGACAGCTTTGTTTCAGTTTCACAGACACACACAAAAAAACCCATACTAACCCTGAAATTGCTCTTAGCTGTGTTCATAACATGCAGGGACTTCTGGTCCTCTTTGCAGAGTAAACCAGATCAATCTGGTTTAATCTGACATTAAAGAAAGTCAGGAATTGCTCCGATTTTGGTCAAACTCCAGAACAACCCCATAATTTGGGTACAGTGTGAACAGCAAAACCAACTCTGATATAAATCAGTCCACTATCCATATGGACCACTGCCATCCCCTTTTCTTACCACCCATCAGCTTTAGATTAAATCTTTCCCACAGTCATGAAACACTCTGGGTGATCCTGGATATGTAAGCATCTTAATATATGGTTTTTCTTTAAAAATGATATAATTATACATCCATCAGGATCACGCATGTAGCTGGGGGGGGGGGGGGGCTTGAGGGGCTTCAGCCCCCCCCCCCCCCCAAATTCTCATGGTGGTTCGCGAAAAGGCCTTACTCGTGCATTATTTAAACTGTTATGTTTATTCATATCATGATCTGATCACCATACTCAATATATCCCATATGCATGGGGGTATTGGGGTAATGATACAAAAGGTTTGCTAGGGTAGGCCCTCTTTCACTCAGACTCAGCCCCCCCCCCCCCCCCCCCCCCCCCCCGGAATCAAAATCCTGGCTACGGGCCTGATCAGGATATCAAAAAGACATATTTACAGAGAACACATTTAAATCCCAAATATGAAATTACATGACTCATCAACTGTACAGCCTGAAAATTATATTCCCCCAAACAGTTTTAAGTTAACCCAACCAAATGTGCTAAATTTAACTAAATTGATTAAATTAAAACTTTATAAATTCTTTATAAATTCTTCATCTTTTATCTATTTTATACAATATACTCTCAGTTACCCAGAACCTTAGTAGCCAGAACTCTCAAGCAACTCGCAGAAAAATTAAAGAAATAATACTTTACAGTTAAATAAAAATTAAAATGCATGTATGGTACAGTGAAACTGTGCTACATTCAGTTAAAATTGTCTTTTGTTTGTTTAAATTTGCTTTTAATTACTGTATTTCAATATGAATATCAAGTCAATACAGAGTTATGATATGGTATGGGGTATAGTATTGATTACGCTTATTTTTAATAGAACCAGAAACTATATCTATCCAGTATCTACCAGTCCTTGTGGGTGTCAATAAGCCTAGAGTCTACTGTACTTTGTTAAAGTCTAATACATTAAATCACATGTTTCTAGTATTCTGTTATCAATGTATTTTTCTAGTTCAGGGTTAGGGAGTGTTCGAGTCTCTATTTTTGGTTGGACCAAAACTACCATCATTATTGGTTGGGGAAAAGTGATGGAAATTGCAATCCAACAACTTCTAAAGAACAAGACTTTCCATTACTCCAGATGAATTCTGGAAAGTTGACAGTAAAGAAGTAACTGTCTTTCTAACTCTAGCTGACCTCTCACAATGGTTCTGAGAATAAAACAGAATTGCTGCTGTATAGTTTCAAGGAAGAGCTGGCTGCATATGTGATGATGAAAGAGCTCTGTAGAAATAACCTGCATTTCATACTGAGAGAAATGATGAAAATTTGAGGATCAGTGCTGTTAAGCAGATTCTGGGAGTAGTATTCCAAATTTCTGGGAGGATACCAGGTTGGGGTGAGTCTATGTTGCCAGCACTTAATTTCTTAAATGGTATATACTGGATGCATCTATCTAGAAACCGGTCCTTTCTACCTTCATGCTTTAATCATAGTTAGCCAATGAAACTGTTACTACTGGGTAATGTGAAGGAATTCTACACATGCTCCACAGTGCTCTTTGTATTACACAGGTGTTGAGTCAATAAAATAAAGCTTGAATGACTTCTGGTTCAAATCAAGACCTTCCTATAGCTGAAGGCAAAATGACAGCCAAACCAACCAAGCTTACTTATCAGGGGCAGGGAAGGAAAAATCACAAAGCAAGATATCTGAAGGAAGTCAGGTTGGAAATGGCCACAAGGCACAACTGCCTGGGAACCAACAATGAATTCACAGTAAACAATTATAGCAGTTTAATAGCATCTAAAGTGGTTGTATGGCACTTTATAGCCTGTAATAGCATCTAAAGTGGTTGTAAAGTGGTTATGGTTGTATCCTATGAACTCTTAGGATTTGAAGTGTACTGAGAAGGTGCTCAGTATACTCTGTTTGTGAACCCCTGGTTCAAGTGAATATAGACTAGAGCCCTTGAAGTAGAAAACCCTAAGTATCTCACCAAACTACAGATTCAAAGATCTTGTCTTGTAAAGCCATGTGTAGTGAATTCCCTACCTGTTAGGCTAAGAAAAGCCTAGAAAAGGAGGCCCAGGAAGTTTGGAAAGGGTGCCTGGGGAATCCATTTTAGTTACTCATTTCCTGAAGGGAGCATGTTTAGAAAGAGCAGCTTTGGAGGGAAATGAGGGAGTGAGAGTGGGTGGAGCCTAATTTGGCAAAAGAAAAGAAATGACTTTAAGGGAAGGTTTTGAAACCCTCTCAGGGAGACTGAACCTGGGTGTCAAAGGGAGAAGGTGTTAGGAGTTTGGAGTGGTGAAGAGGGTTAGTGAGAGAGGTCAGTTGGCTAACAGAGATAGCTAATGGGAGAATTTTTACAGCTATTAGAGAGATAGCTGGTGGAGTGAAGAGATAGATCCAGGATTAGAATTATCTGTTTGAATTGTTATCAGAGAATAAATCCTGTCGGTAAATTCTGTGGAAGGAAAGAGAAGTGTTCCTGTGTAAATAAGTCTGAACTGCTTAAAGTAACCACAAGCTTTTAAGTCAGTATTTTGAAACAGCCAAGCTTGATACCTGAATTGTTCCAGTTCTCTTAAATAAACATCATTGTTTTGTTGTTCACAACAACTGCCTCACGTGTGCCTCTGTAGGTGAAGTTTTAAAAGCAGTTTCCTGCAACAATCAAGAGTCTAAGGTGGCAGCATATAATTTAAAGAACAATCTTTTAGTGTTACCTCAAAACACAAGCCTGAGGGCTAATCCAACACACTTTTGCCTACAATACTTCAAGTAAGCCAAGGGCTTATCAGTGCTTATCATTTTGGTGGCAGCCAGAGGGTTCTTTCAAAAGGGTTTTTCAGCCAGTAGAAAGTTCCAGCTTAGTGCAGCTGTTGTTTGGGGCTTTTAAAACACAGAAGCTTCATTCCAATCTAAATGGTGTTCTGCTTTTGGGATTTTTATTTCTCAAATTAATCTCCACACTGTTATAATTGGTGGAACAGCATTTGGGATTTGTGTTCCTTCCCAAATAAGCCTCCACCTGTTATACCATGGCAGATAAAGTGATATCAAACTGCTAAAATTAAGCAGTGTGGGTACACCCTACCTTTGAGTACAATAAGTTTTACTTCTGAGTAAGCATGCATTGTCATTCTCAATCATTTGCATTTGAAACATTGCTAAGTACCTGTTACTGCAACTGTTTTAAATAGCTAAGATTTTTTTCCCTTTTCTTTCTTCTTATGTGGAAAAAAGTTACTGAGGTCCCAGTAAAAAAGAACAAGAAAGCTCAGAGATGAATGCCAAAATTCACTGCCAACACGTTAAAAGGATTGAATCTTTATTAAAGATGTTAAGTGCAGGAGCTCTTAAGGAAATGAGCATCCAAAGATAGCTGCGACCTTATCCTGATGAATCACTGTCCCCAACATCCAGATTTCTTTTTCTGACAACGGTGCAAAAAAAATCTTTAGCAAACTTTCTAAAAAAGCTGTACTTTCTGCTCTGTTGCACATGGGCCAAACCGCAGAAGCCTGCTAAAATATTATAATTGCCAGCCATGTGCACCTGTAATTTAATAACTCATTCTGTCTCTTATGTTGCTCCATTCAGTCATGGGCAGGGATCCTCTCCCTCTAGTTCCACCACCTCACTCAACTCAGACGTCTTTAGAATGCAACTCTCATTGGTCTCAAAGAGTTTTTTACTATCATATTCCATCAGAGTTAACGAGATGAATCTCCCCTGTCTTTAAGCAGAGTGAGGAAGCTACCTCAGGTAGCAGATGCATGAGGGTGACAGTAGCTAATAGCTATTCTTCTCTTCTCCCTTCTCCCATGTCCTATAAACTCCTTTCTGCATGACAAAGAGAACCAACCAAATGTCTTGAGCACAAAGTTGCTCCATCATCAATTTTGCAGCAAGTCTCAATCATCTGCCTGTGACAACTCATGGCTTCCATCTCAGTGGCTTGGTGTTTTTAATCCAACCCAATCCAAAGTAGTGAAAGCTGTCCTCAACAAGTTCAGCACCTTAGAGAGTGTTTCTTTAAAAACTGGGATGTATTTACTGCCCTGCTGACAAAAGAGCCACCAGATGCCACTGATACTTGATTGGTTCTTGTACACAGACTGAGCAAAGGGATACCATCTTGTTTTAGGTTGGTCCAGTAATAACTCCTACCCACTCCAAAAATGTTTTGTTGTTATGTTCCTTCAAATAATTCTCAATATATGGTAAGAGGAGCCTAACATGAACTTTCCAGGTGGTCCACGCTCTGGTTACATCCCGTATAGACTACTGCAACACTCTCTACGTGGGGTTGCCTCTGAAGACTGCCAGGAAGCTTCAACTAGTCCAACGAGCGGCAGCCAGATTACAAACAGGAGTGGGGTACAGGGAGCATACTACTCCTCTGCTGCGTCAGCTCCACTGGCTGCCAATTAGCTTCCGAGCACAATTCAAAGTGCTGGTGTTGACCTGTAAATCCCTAAATGACTCCGGCCCAGTTTACCTGTCCAAACAGATTCTCCCCTATGATCTTCTGGAGGGGCCCTGCTCTCGGTCCCACCACCTTCGCAATTGCGTCTGGTGGGGACGAGGGACAGGGCCTTCTCGGTGGTGGCCCCTCGGCTCTGGAACTCTCTCCCATTGGAGATTAGATCTGCCTCTTCCCTCCTGACTTTCAGAAAGCTGGTAAAAACCTGGCTTTGGAATATAGCATTTGCAGAATGATGATCGAGTCAATAATGGCTGACCACACCGGCGGATGGTGATGAATTTGTGATTTTATTCTAATGACCTGGCTTTTGTAATTGTATGATATTGTATGATCTGTATTTTAATGTATTTTGTATTAATGTATTATGATGCTATTATGTTTACTATATTTGCATTGAATTTTCTGCTGTTAGCCGACCTGAGTCCCTCTTCGGAGGTCGAGAAGACCGGGTTATAAAAGCTCTAAATAAATAATAAATAAATTTGTTCAGAGGAGATTTACCTCTGCCTTTCTTTGAATGTGACTTGCCCAAGGTCACCCAGTGAGTTTCCATGTTTGCGTAACATGGATCTCATGAAATGTAAAGGGTGATACTAATAATGGTGCAGACATCATGTGGGTAAGTATTAACATGGTGAACCATGCTGCTAGGCATGCAGGGTGGGGACAGGGAAATGGATAAGAAGCGGCATGAGCAATCAAGCAAAAGAAGACGTGGGCTTTCTGGCTGGCTGGAATTCAGAAGGCTGGAAAAAATCAAAGGACAGCCTGAGTCATTGAAGAGCCAATGCAGTTGTCCTTTGCCAGGTGTACCGTAGGTGTTTGAGTCCCAAATACCTATAGTTCCCAATGACTGGTCATATCGGCTGAAGCTGACATAAGCTGTAGTCCAAAATTTATTTATTTATTTATTTATTTCTTGCATTTATTAACCGCCGCTCTCAGCCCTAGGGCGACTCGTGGCGGTCCTTACAAAACATTGTAAGGACAGCAGGTATGGGAAGGCTGATAGGTCATAGTGTTGACATTTGAGCACTTGATATAACTACAAGAAAGCTGCCATTTCCAACTATTGGAGATCCCAAGGCTATTACAGAATTTTCTGGGGCTAAGAATATGTGACTTGCCCACAGCCACCTTATGTATTTTCATGGCTAAGCAACCAAGGTTCAAATACACACTCTGCAATGAACATCACTTGGTAGCATTAGGCCAATCATTATCTCTCAGCCTCATAGGGTGATTAGGATTATTTTAGAAATTAGGATAATAACCATGTATGTTGAGCTTTCATAAGGATAGGGAAACAGCAGATGGCGCCAGTGCCCAAAGTGAGTGGAATGAAAGGTCTGACTCTTACCATTGTTACTCTTTGAGAAGTGAAGAGACACAGACCCATTCTACATTGCCCTATATTAGAGGATCTGATCCCATATATCTGCTTTGAGCTGGATTACATGAGTCTCTACTACCAGATAATCTGAGATCAGATCCTGGGATATAGCACAATGTAGAAGGGGCCACAGTCCCAACCAGATTTTTGTCTTCTGGGAAAAATTCTGCCCACCACTTCTGCAGTGGGAAGAGTTAAACAAGGTCAAGATTATGGATAGCCTGGAATGGACATGAGTGACATGCTCTGAGGAGAGTTACAATTGTGAAACATGTAGGTCTGTATTTGGCCTTTCTCTTGTCTTAAATCAGCATCCTGGAGAGACAAACCATTCTCTAACTGTGACATCTCTCAAGTTAACCATGATGCTGTGTATTTATGTGGTGGGAATGGGTACCAATTCATTCTTCCCTAACTATCATAGAATTATATCATTGGAAGGGACCTTGTGGGTCATTGAGTCCAGACTTCCCACTCAGTGTAGTATCTTCAACTAAAGCATCTTCAGAAAGTAGATTGAGTCTCTTTTTGAAGAAGTCCAGAGAAGGGCTTCTCTCTAGGCAATTGGTTCAATTGCCAAATTACTGTTACTGTCAGGAAATTATTTACTTGAGATCTATCCTCAAGTAAAGTTAAAGCTAGGAGACTTGGCCCTACCTACTGCAGCAGCAGAGAATAACTCTGTACACTTCTCTCTGTGATGTACAAGGGTTGAATGAAAAGTAAGGCCTCCACCTTCATAACTCCTCAACAGATGGCTGTAGTGGCATACAGCAGGTACTGGTTTGTTCAGTAGACTCTCCTCTACAGTTCCATTTTGGCGGGAAGCCTTAGCATTGAACAGTTGTGTCATTAAAGTGCAAAGTATGGAACCCTGCACAGACGGTCAGTCAATGCGACTTAAGCAATGTGCATTCATTGAATTCTTGACAGCAGAAGGTGTCACTCCAAAGGAGATTCATCACAGAATGCAAGCTGTTTATGGTGATTGTATTGATGTGAATACTGTGCTTCATTGGGCGAGTAAGTTTAAAGATGTTGAGGTGGGAACATCTGACTTGTGTGGCAAACAAAGACTTGGACATCCTGTGACAGCAGCCACCAAGTTTCACAAGCAAAAAGTTGACAGTTTGATTCAGGACAATCGTCGTATCTCTCAGAGAGAAATGTCAAGAATAATTGGCATTTCACAAGAACATGTAGGTCACATTATTGCTTTGTTTGGCTACTCGAAGATCTGTGCATGATGGGTACCCAAAATGGGAGAACTGTGAGATGCTGGTTGTGGAAACAAAGTGTCGACTTCTTCCATGATGGCTTCAGAAAACTTGTTCATTGTTGGTAGAAATGTATCCAATTGTATGGTGATTATGTAGAGAAGTGAATAGTGGTTGTTAAAGAGCGCATTCTAAGGATTATTTCTGCATTTGATTTATTAAGATATTTCCATCCAAACCCAAGTAACAAAGGTAGAGGCATTAGGTTCTTGTGGGTTTTTTCGGGCTATAGGGCCATGTTCTAGAGGCATTTCTCCTGACGTTTTGCCTGCATCTATGGCAAGCATCCTCAGAGGTAGTGAGGTCTGTTGGAAATAGGACAATGGGTTTATATATCTGTGGAATGGCTGGGGTGAGGCAAAGAGCTCTTCTCTGCTAGAGCTAGGTGTGAATGTTTCAACTGACCACCTTCATTAGCATTTGAAGGCCTGCCTGAGCCTGGGAAAATCTTTTGTTGAGAGGTGTTAAGATGTGCCTGGTTGTTTCCTCTCTGCTGTTTTGCTGTTGTAATTTTAGAGTTTTTTAATACTGGTAGCCAGAAATGCCTCTAGAACATGGCCCTATAGCCCGAAAAAACCTACAAGAACCTAGTGATTCCAGCCATGAAAGCCTTCGACAATACGTAGAGGCATTACTTTTCATTCAACCCTCGTACATAAAGACTGCAATCATATCACTGCTTCTCTTCACACAAAAAAAAACCCATGTCCAGCTCCTTCGACCTTTCCTCATATGTTTTATTCTCCATACTTGTTGGTACCATTGCTGCCCTTTCCTGAACCTGCTCCATCATGTTGATATTTTTCTTAAAACAAGGTGCCAAGAACTAAGCACAGGGCTGCAGATGTGTGGAAAAGGTGGGACTATTGCTTTACTTGATTGGAAACTATTCTCTTATCATTATTGCAATACAAAAAAGATCTGGAGCTTTTAAAAGTTACTTTGAAAATTATAGCTCCAAGAATCACCCAGATTCTGTGAATTACCATTGCCCTGAGTGGGTCAAACATAGAATTCACTGATAGTGGCAGTAGAGCATTGAGCTATCCAAGGTGCTGAACTTGCAAACATTTCTTTAAAGGCTGATATAGACCGCAGAGGAAATTCATGCTAAAGTGAGAAGAAAACCATCAGTTGTGCTGTTCATGCTCACTTCCTAGCAGTCTCACAAACACCCTGGGGACTGCTAGGCATTGTGGGTCTTATTCTTGTAGGTCTTATATTTCATATATACATGAGGTCATAGTGGCATCCTACCCGAACATATATGTAAGAGTTCTTTGTACACTCATTTTAGGTGGAGATAGCATTTAACATCACATTCTGTGAACTGTAGATTGCAATGGAAATATTTGTCCATGTACACTATTTGTTTTGGTGAGAGTACCTATTTACTAAAGGGAGTACATTGAATTTTTCCTACATTATTCCAACTATCTTTATTAAGATCTGGCATAGAGGGATCACAGGAATACCATGATCTTCGCCGGGAATTGGACAGGGGGAGTGTGTCCCTGCTGGTTCTGCTGGACCTCTCTTCGGCCTTCGATACCGTCGACCACGGTATCCTTCTGAGACGCCTCGCGGGAATGGGCCTTGGGGGTACTGCATTGCAGTGGCTCCAGTTGTTCCTCAAGGGTCGTTCTCAGAAGGTGTCTTTAGGGGGCACCTGCTCGACTCCGCGGCCATTGTACTGTGGAGTCCCGCAGGGTTCAGGTTTGTCCCCTATGTTGTTTAACATATACATGAAGCCGTTGGGAGAGATCATCCGGAGTTTTGGGGTGCGATGTCATCTGTACGCAGATGATGTCCAACTCTATCACTCTTTTCCACCTACCACTAAGGAGGCTGTTCAGCTTGGCCGCTGTCTTGGACTGGATGAGGGACAACAGATTGAAACTAAATCCAGACAAGACAGAGGTACTCCTGGTCAGTCGTAAGACCGAACAGGGTACGGGGTTACAGCCTGTGCTGGACGGGGTCGCACTCCCCCTAAAAGCACAGGTACGCAGTCTGGGAGTTCTCTTGGATTCATCGCTGAGCCTGGAACCCCAGGTTTCAGCGGTGGTCAGGGGAGCATTCGCACAATTAAAACTTGTGCGCCAGCTGTGTCCGTACCTTGGGAAGGCTGACTTGGCCACGGTAGTACACTCTTTGGTTACATCCCGCTTAGATTACTGCAACGCTCTCTACGTGGGGTTGCCTCTGAAGACTGGCCGGAAGCTGCAGCAAGTACAATGCACGGCAGCCAGATTACTAACGGGTGCTGGGTACAGGGAGCACACCACTCCGCTGTTACACCAGCTCCACTGGCTGCCGATTAGCTTCCGAGCACAATTCAAAGTGCTGGTGTTAACCTATAAAGCCCTAAACGACTCCGGCCCTGTTTACCTCTCCGAACGTATTCTCCCCTACGAACCATCAAGACCACTAAGATCGTCTGGAGGGGCCCTGCTCTCAGTCCCACCGCCTGCACAAGCACGGCTGGTGGGGATGAGGAACAGGGCCTTCTCGATGGTGGCCCCTCAACTTTGGAACTCCCTGCCATTAGAGATCAGAACTGCCCCCTCCCTCATGACATTCAGGAAACTAACAAAGACCTGGTTGTGGAACGCGGCATTTGACAACTGATTTAATTCTTTGCCCACATGAAAGGAGGAGGATGAATGGTATTGTGATGGTGTTGGACGATTTGGCTCATTTAACTGTGATGATAATGTTTTAATGTGTATGGTGCTGATATTTTAATCGTGTTATGAAGTGGCATTGTGTTGTTATTGTATATTCTTTGTATGTTAACACATGTTGTGAACCGGTCCGAATCCCTCTTTGAAGGTGAAAGGGTCGGTATATAAAACCTCGAAATAATAATAATAATAAATGATAGTTAAATCCCATAATCCCTCACCCAACACCACCAGAAACTGTGTTCAAGTTCTGCTCATGGCAAGAAATTCCAGTGGCAGGGATAGATAGTTATAGCAAATTGTCCCTAAAGTTAGCATTTGCTGTATACAATGTAACCATCAGCTGGTTACATTGTTAAACAGATATAGACATATGCATAGTCTTTATATGACCAGTAGGGATCATTTTATCATATCCATCCCCAGCTCCATATACTCACCAGGTCACACTGCAAGACTAGAGCCCAAGTAATGGAGCCCATGTACCAATGACTCATCTCTAATGAAATCAACAGATTTGATTTTGCAAGAAGGCTAAATTTATTATGCACCTCTTAGCAAATGTAACCCCAGCTTCTCTTTGCTAATAATAATAATAATAAATGTCATGCCGATCCCCTTGAGACGTGAGAAGCAGCCTTTGCGTTTTCCAGACACGACCCATCCTCTTCCAGCCCACCTTCTGATGCAGCCAACTTCCATTTTCATGATGGAAAATGGCTTTATCTTTGATTAAAAGGGAAACTTTAATCAAATAGAGTGCATCGTCAAGCAGAGGCCAAGATTCCAGCGCTCTTGGCTGCAACAGAGAACGTCAATGTTCTTCCCTCCCCCTGCCGAACCCACCCACCCCCTGCCCTACTGCAGTAACAGACCCATTACCATTTATTGCAGACATGACTTGCATCTTAAACAAGGAAAGTGTCCTTTGTTGCTGTTAGCTTTAAAAATGTAGTCTGAGATCTAACACTGGGAAAAGTATGTCTACTACATAGCTATATCTTCATATCTCCATATCCCAGTGCTACTTACTCTACCCTCCTGTTCAAGGAGCTCCACTGGCTGCCATTCATTTTCCGGACCCAATTCAAGCTGCAGGTTCTTACCTACAAAGCCCTGGTTCTTTGTAGGTCCCGCCTACCTGTGTGACCGCATTTCTGTATTCGAACCCACGTGCTCTCTTTGATCATCTGGAGAGGCCCTGCTCACAATCCCACCTGCATCGCAGGCACGATTGGTGGGGACGAGAGAGAGGGCCTTTTTGGTGGTGGCCCCTCGACTCTGGAACTCACTTCCTAAGGACATCAGGCATGCCCCAACTCTGGCAGTCTTTAGGAGGTTGTTCCAGTGTGCCTTCCCAGAATAATGATTCCATAGTACTTTGTCCTCCAAAGTACTTTACTTGTCTTAGGTCTGCTTGTATGTTTTCCATAAATGCCCCATCACTTTTTCGCCCATGTTCCAGCATTATTTTCAATTTTAATTTTACTTTTGGCCTTCCCATAGTTTTTAATTCTGTGTTGTCTTATTGTTTAATGTTTCGTTATTTTATTGTCCATGTTTTATTTTAATTGCTTGTATTGTTGTTATTATTGCTTGTATTGTTGTATTTGGGCTCGGCCTCATGTAAGCTGCACCGAGTCCTTTGGGAGATGGTAAAAAGGTAAAGGTAAAGGTAGTCCCCTGACATTAAGTCCAGTCATGTCTGACTCTGGGGTGTGGTGCTCATCTCCATTTCTAAGCCAAAGAGCCAGCGTTGTCCGTAGACATCTCCAAGGTCATGTGGCCGGCATGACTGCATGGAGCGCCGTTACCTTCCTGCTGGAGCAGTACCTATTGATCTACTCATATTTGCATGTTTTCAAACTGCTAGATTGGCAGAAGCTAGGGCTGACAGCGGACGCTCAGGCCGCTCCCCGGAATCGAACCTGTGACCTTTCGATCAACAAGCTCAGCAGCTCAGTGCTTTAACCCACTGCACCACCGGGGGCTTCTGGGAGATGGTAGCGTGCTACAAATAAAGATTATTATTATTATTATTATTATTATTATTATTACTCTCCAATGCCATATCTCAGTGGCACAGCTTCTTCACCAATAGGTAGATGTGGGAGGTAAATGTGTCCAATGATTTCACATAGTTGGGTGCACTGTAACAGACACCAGCAGGGACCACTCAGAGGTCCTTGGAAACCCCTATAAATTGGGATGTATTTCTGCTGGATCCCCCCACTCTCCATCAACATGAAACCAGCTATGTTGGGGGCACCGAATCACTTAAAAGTTGAGTTTTGGAAAGGAGTTTTTTTTAAAAAAAAAAATAGTTTTTATTTATTTTTAAAGAAAAGACAAGGGGAGATTATTTATTTATTATTATTAACTTTATTTGTACCCCGCTAACATCTTCCGAAGGACTCGATGCGACTTACAAAGGCCAAAGCCCTCAATAAAACAACAGCATAACAAATACAACAATAAAACTCAAAAAGCAAACCAATAAACATTAAAGCAATAACAGTAAAACAATAAAATAATAACATCATGACTTATTTAAAAACTAAGGGCCGGGCCAAATGTAATGAATAAAAATTAAAAGTGCTGGGCATGACAGGAGAAATGTAAGGATTTTAGGGTAGGTGCGATGTGCAGACAATCTTAAATCTCTAATAAAGTGCATTTCGGACATGATGCTAGGAGTTTCCTATTCTGGAAAGGCATACTGGAACAGCCACGTCTTCAAGCTCTTCCTAAAGACTGCCAACGTTGGGGCTTGTCTGATGTCCTTGGGGAGAGAGTTTCAGAGTCGGGGGGCTACCACAGAGAAGGCCCTGTCCCTCGTCCCCACCAGGGTGTGAAATTGGGGGGGAAAGGGGGTAGAATGTTTGGGGAACAGGTGAAAGTACTATCTAAGGGTGGGGGGGGTGGAAGTAGAAAGGGAAAGCCCTATTATTTTAAAGAAAATGGAGATAGAAAAAAGGATTGGGAAACTGGGGCAGTAAGGCAGAGGGTGAAAAAAAAATCTTGGTTGTTGACTTCAGAGTTTTTCATGTCAAGGTTATTAAACTCTTTGATTAGGAAGAAGTTTTGAGTTAGATGAATAACACTTTGTCATGGTGCTCATGACTACTCTGTTCTTTGGGAAACAGGTGGCATTCTCAGAGTGGATGGATGGACTAAATCAAGCCATTGAGGACAAATCTGAGGGCAAACTTTTTTTATTAATAGATGGATTTGTTTGTGTACTTTTTTGAAAGATTTATTTTTATCGTGACTTTCAATGCAGTTATTCTGCACAAGGTGGACATGTCTGAAAATGATATTCCACAGCCAAGGTGCCACTACAGAAAATGTCCCATATCTACTTGGCATCTGTTTACCTTTGAGCAGAGGATCTTACCACAGCTTTCCTCAGTTTTGAGCATCAGAAAGAGCTGGGATCTCATCTCCCCTCAAGTACAGTATGACCAGTAGCTCAGCATGATTGGTATTGTAATCAACATTTCTTCTAAGTCTGTAGTCTTATGTGCTAACTAGTTCTATTTGAATCAAATTACTGATCAAGCCGTGAATTAGGTGACCCATATTATTACTTATCCTATTGTTTTGAAGTGTTTTTGCACTACAAATAAGATATGTGCAGTGTGCATAGGAATTCATTCATTTTTTTTTTCAAATTATAATCCAGCCCTCCAACAGAGGGATTGTGACCTGGTCCTCTGTTTTAAGTTTGAGGTCCCTGTTCTAGACTCTGGAGCAACAGAAATCAAGCTTGCCTCTTCTTCCACATGACATCCCTTCAGATATTTACAGAAAGCTATCTTATAGGGCTGGGCAACCACGGAAAAAATTGTTTGTAAACTCGATTCGTTTTTTGGGGTTTTTTGCGTTTCGATATTTAAAAGAATTCCAAAAAATTTCTTTAAAAAAGTTCGATATTTACGAAATTTTGTAAAATTATGAAACAATACGAAACGAATACGAATCGATTCGTTAATGGCGGACGCGACCGCGCAATACGCTAAAAAACCTCCATATGGGACAGGGGAAACTTCTGAAGCTTCCCTCTCCCTCTGTTGTTGACTGTTGGTGTGATAAAACAAACAACAACTATAAAACTTGCCCCAGACATGCGGAAATAATAATGAAACGATTTCGAAACGATTTCGAAACGAATACGAAACGAATACGAAGCAATTACGAAACAAATTGAAAAATTCGTTTCGTTTTTTAGATGCTCCTGAATGGTTCATTATCGCTTCGTAACCAAAAAAAATAATGAATTTTTAACGAATTACGAAATTACGAAACGAAACCGCCCAGCCCTACTATCCTATCTCATTCTTAGTTCTCCATTCTAAACATCTTGAGTTCCCTAAGCCATTCCTTGTAGGGCTTAGGTTTCCAGAGCTTTGACCATCTTGATTGCCCTCTTCTGGACATGTTCCACCTTGTCAATATCCTTTTTTAAACTGTGGCATTCAAAACTGGAAATAAATAACACGCAGTAGCCAAAGGAGTTTCTGTGGCCGTAGACTATCACACATTCCCCACACCATCTTTGCTCTTCCCTCTTCCCACAAAAAAAAACTGTATTGTCTTTTCTGAAAGTCTCTATAGTTGTCAGTTCATCTCTTAAGTAGATTGCAGGCCCACTCTGCACTTTTTAAAAGGTCAGAATGAGAAGTGGAATTACATCTCCTTTTTAAAAGTTTTCAATTTTTTGCTTTTGCGCAATCTCTGCAAGCCATGGCAGAAAATGAGCTTTAGTTGTAGTCTGGCAAGCATCCGAGAATTTTTCTGAATATTCAGAGGAAGAGGGGGGTGATGGGTTTCAAAATGAGGCATCTGTGAGTGTTCAGGGGGAATTGCTGGCAGATGAGGCTGATGTTTGTAATTCTTCAGATCAGTCTCAAGCAACAGGGGAAACTGAAAGCACCAGTTCCCTTGAGAAATGGCCTTGGGAAAACAGGGAGGTTTCAAACAAGTATAGATTAGATTTGAGGACGCAGGGCGTGAAAAACAGGCAAACTATCTATTCCCAACAGATTCACAATAAGACATTGAAATCCAGGTGTGTTAGGCATTATGTCATGGGTGCAGGGGTGGCTCAACTCATTACTCAAAGTAAGCATTTGCAATATAATTGATTTTGCCCAGGGGCACTCTTGAGGCACTCTTGGGGGGAAATAGACATTGACATATGCGAGTTGTAGTTACTGGGATGTATAGTTCACCTACAATCAAAGAGCATTCTGAACTCCACCAATGATGGAATTGACCCAAATATGGCACACAGAACTCCCACGAGGAACAGAAAATATATATCAGTGATTGGTTCAGGGTTGGGCGTGCCAAAATACTGTTTGCTTACTGTTGAAAATTACCTAGGGCCGCCTCTGCATGGGTGCCTGGATGAGCTTAAATTAAGTGGTTTGGCTTCAACCTCTCAGAGACTTGCTATTGGGGATTTGGTCTCCTGCTCATATTACCAAGTTCCTGTATTGCCAAGATTCTTGTTTCATGTTCCTGTCTATGCTTTGGAGTATTTAACTTGGAGAAGTTCCTGTGTTCATGTTCATGGAAATATCTTGGATTACTTCTGTATTCTTGCATTCCTGGGTTTTGGGGTTTACCATGGCATTTTTAGATTATTGATACTAAACTCTGGCTTATTTTGTGTTTTGTTTTTTTATATATTCTGACCGTTTCTTTTGGATTTGCCCTTTTCCCCTTTTTACATGCTTGCTTTAGTAAATATTTTATTACTGGATTACTGGACTCTGGTGTGGTACTGGGCGAAAGGATGTCTCATTGCTAGGGTGCAACAACTTCAGCGCCTGCCACAGTTTGTATGCCATGATTCAAAACCATATCAGACTGGCTCAACTATATCATGTGGCCAAAATGCTGAGAGCTCAGTTTCCATTCATTCTTTGGATTTAGTATGTGATACCCAGCCAGAGGCTGGAAAAGCTATTTTTTGGACCACACCTGTTTGAATGGCCCCAAAAATTTGGGTCTTCTTGGAACTATAATTCAAAAAAGCAACTTTTCCAAACAGGGTCAAATACAGGTGCTAAAACAAGTGAAGGTGAATCACACATAGGGGAGAATCAGGATTCTTGACAGAATAAACATCAAGTCCCTTCAATAGCCCACCTAGAAGCCCGTGGCCATTCCTTTTTGAGATAGATTTTCTCTAGTACATTAGAAGACAACGCAAAGCTGTCAGATCCAATTACTTTTCTTTTGACCTCAACAGACTGCCAGCACAAGCAGATGAAGGTGGTCTGGCCAAGATACTAATGAAAAGGAATAGGTACTACTCACTGGCTGAGCTAATTAGTTCCAATAATATTTGTCAGTGTTTTTTCTCTGAATTAGCCTAATAATAACACTGCAGTATTAATGCATCATCACTTACTGTTGCTAGTACGCAAACAGCAGTTTTTATTACATTAACAGGACCAGCTCTATGAATAGGCAGAATGAGACAGCTGCCTTAGATGGCAAATGCCACAAAACTGGGGAAAGCACTGGCCCTGAGACCTCTGGTCCTTTCCTTCTTTTGGAAGGGGGAGCTAGGAAGGGCCCCGTAAACTAGTCTGTTATCCTCAATTATGGAGAATATTCATATTCCATTTCCAGTAAGGTGAAGGTTGAATACATCTTTTTTCAGTGCAAAGTCCACAATCCTGTACATTTATACCTAATAACCCCCATTGTACACCATGGGACATACTGCTGAATATACATGAATAGTCTGTGCTGATGCCATAGACACAAAGAAGCCGAATGGGATTTTGCAATACATATCCAGAGAACCAATGCCTGCAGTTTTTTTTTTAAAAAAAATGGCCTCTCTAAGCATTTTCTAGGTCCTCCAGAATGACTCTATTCAGGGGCCTGAGATTTCATATCAATGTGGTTCCTTTTCATCTGTAGTTTTGTATATCCTTGCGAAGTCTGGGAACATATCTCTTGTGTATATAGATGCTGTATTGTACTTCAAAAGTCCATGTACACGTTTCCTCTGAGGTCACTGTGGACACAAAAATACCCTCCCCCCCCCAACCCCTCCCCTCCTCCCTACTTTTCCCTACTTTCAATCCTAAAACCTTTTTTATCTATACAACTGTAAGAATATTCCTTAATAAAAATTATGAAATTAAAAATAAACATTTCACATGTACCAATGACAATTATGATTGAATCTCACTTCCTTCAAGTTTTTGCAAAACAACAGCCCAAGCAAACTTGGTTTGGTTTTTTTATTGCTAACTAACTAGCTGTATTCTCCACGCGTTTCTGTAGCCAACCTTCGCTCCCTCTTTCTCTCCTTCTTTCTTTCCTTCCTTTGCTCCCTCTTTTCTTCCTTCCTTCCCTTTTCTTCTTTCCTTCCTTCCTTCTCTGCCACTTTCCTTCCTTCCCTCTTTCTCTCCTTTCTTCCTTCTCTACCTCTTTTCTTCCTTCACTTTTTGCTTCCATCCTCCTTTCTCTCTTTCCTTCCCTCCCTCCCTCTTTCTCCTTTCTTCTCTATCTCTTTCCTTCCTTCCCTCTTTCTCTCCTTTCTTCCTTCTCTACCTCTTTTCTTCCTTCCTTCACTTTTTGCTTCCATCCTCCTTTCTCTCTTTCCTTCTTCCCTTCACTCCCTCTTTCTCTCCTTCTTTCCCTCCTTCTTTCGCTCACTCTTTCCTTCCTTCCCTCATTTTCTTTCCTTCTCTACTTCCTTCCTTCCTTGGCTCTTTGCTTCCATGCTTCTTTCTTTCTTTCTTTCTTTCTTTCTTTCTTTCTTTCTCCCCTTCCTTCCCTCCCTCTTCTTTCCCTTTTTTTCTGTATCGCTATTTAACTTTTGGGGTTTTTTAACTCCTCTCCGCTGTTTTTTGTTGGGGAGGGGGTATGAGTGATGGTCACTTGCTGGTCTGTTAGGGTTATAGTGTCCAAATTTATTGTCAATTCGTCCAGTGGTTTTTGAGTTATGGTAATCCCACAAACTAACATTACATTTTAATTTATATAGATAATTAGTTAATTTCTACTTTGGTTGATGGAAGGGTGTGTGTAAATCAAAACTTTGCATGTTCTTAGATCAGCAGAAGCTGGTGCAGCAAATGATAATAGTGTCACAAATGTCATATTCTCAGAAATCAATGTGGGAAAAAGTATCTGTACTCAGGGGCAGCTCAACCCATTACACAAAGTAAGCAGTATAATTGATTTTGCCCAGGGGTGCTCTTGAGGCACTCTTGGGGGGAAATAGACCTTGACATATGCGAGTTGTAGTTACTGGGATGTATAGTTCACCTAAAATCAAAGAGCATTCTGAACTCCACCAATGATGGAATTGAACCAAATAGAAAATATATATCAATGATTGCTTGGGAGAGGGGCGCCAAAATACTGTTTGCTTACCGTTGAAAATTACCTAGGGCTGCCTCTGTCTGTACTAATAGCATTCATGTTGTTAGGGACTAATATTTTGGGTTCTTTACATTAAAGAACTTGTCCTCTAAATGTCATAGGTCGTAATGAGCTACCAACTCTAAAAAAGGCATTTTGTAATCAAAATAATTTGGCTGGTGGTTCCTTATGAGATTTGGCATTTGACATCTATCCAAATTCAAAGCAATCAGAAGATGCTGTTGAGTCTTAAAAACTGGCAAATATGTTATTTTAGATGTTTGAACTCAAGTTTCAGATCTTGGCTTTCACCTGCAAGGTAACATTTGTAAATCTGGCAAATGTTTATATATTTTTATTTTGGTCCAGCTGTCAACACTGTGCTAGCCAACTTAAAGAACTTTCCATAGGAAAAGCTTCCAACTAATTGTCAATTTGGTAGAGTTGGGATTTCACTCAAATACCAACCATATATCGGCAACAGGTTGTCTGCTATTGCATTATGGTCATGAACATGAACAAAAACAAAGAAACAGGGAAGTCCAATGTAATGAATCCCTTACCTTGGCAGGCTAGCTTAGGTCTAGGAGGGTGGGCCTGGCAAAGCCACTGCATCCATTTTGGAGAAGAGAGACAGGGAAACACTATCTTAGGTTAGGTTTGCCTTAAGGGAGCATATTCTAGTCTTGGAGAAAAAGTTAGACCGCTGGGATTGGCTAGAACAATGGGGGCGGAGCCTAAGTGATCTGAAGGAAAAAAGTGACTTTTAAACTGAGGCTTGATTTCTCAGATTGGCAGTTTTGTGAGTTGAGTGTTAGAGCTTGGAAAGGATGCTAGGGAGAGCAGTTTGGGGTTTTGAAGAAGGACTTTGGGTCAGTCTTTTGTTTAGTATTCAGGATAGCTATAGAGAAGTATAGCTAGAATACTGTGGGGAGCAGAACTCCATTAGTGGTCTGTTCTTTTCCTTAAGGAAGGCTAGTTCTGGTTTTGGCTAGATTCCTAAGGGGTTTTTTTGTGGGAGTTACTTTCAGAGATTCATTTCCTGAAGTAATTTTCTGTGTTGTAACTTTTAAGACTTGAAACCCAGAAGTTTTTAAGATCTCTTCTCAAATGTAACCACAATTTTGTATGCCAGATTTTTACTGAAACCATCAAGCATTTGTACCTGAAATATCCAAGTCTGTTCAATAAAAGTTATTGCTAGTTTTACCAACTTATACCAGCCTCAGTGTGAATACCTTTGTGGTAAAAGGGTTATTCAAGTCAGCTTTTTATCAGCTCTAAGAAAACTAGAGTAACACAGAGTTTGTTACTGAACAACTTCTCAATAGTACCTCAGCCTGTTTATTAGTAATATGGTGGCAGCAGAAATCTTTTAAAAAATTCTTTTAAGTCTCTCAGTTCCAGTGGTTCCCAGTTCCTAACTGTTGGGGTCCAGGCTGTGTGCGAACCTGAACCTGATTCTCTGATTGTATTCCCTGATGCCAATGTAGATGTCAATGTGAATTCTGAGGCCAATTTAGATTATGATGGTTTGGGTAGTGAAAATCCTACAGCCTTGGAAAGTGAAAGTCAAAATTCCCATGAGAACATGCATTCTGAGCCGAGCAGAGAAGTTTCACTCCCTTTTACTCCCAGCCTTAGTTCTCCAGAGAATCTGGCACCTGGTCTGCCTAATGAGGATAGGCAGGGGCAGATTTGGCAGAGCCGGGGAGAAGCACAAAGTTTACGTAGGTCAGCCAGATTGAGAGAAATGCAAACAAAAACTTCAGGCGTGTCTCGCAATAGATTTCTCGGCCTTAAGAATGCCTGGCCTGAATGCAGCTTCAGACCAGGCATCGTTCCAGATTCATGTGCAAGCTTTTGCAGGTCTCCTGATTCAAGTGGCCTTGTTCCTCAGAGGTTTTCTAGTTGTTCCAAGTACGGTTAGTGGATTGCTAACAGGTTCCAGGATTCAGCAGTTTTGCTGTGGATTTTATGACCTTGTTTATGGACATTTCTTGTTGCTGATTTTTACTGTGACTTTTTACCTTTGCATTTTTCCTCTATTTTGTATTCATCTTTCATCAATAAAAAAGGATTGTTTTCCTGAAGTCAAGTGTGGTGGATGGTTGTCTGAGGGTCCAGTTTCCTGCTCTGGGTTGCAACACTAACTGTTAAATAGACAATTGGTCCAACAACTGTTCTCCCTCTATATTTTTGATGAGCTAATCTGGAGTGGTGTCATCATTATCATTTGGTAGGCTGCTGTGTGATCTTTATAATTTGGCTGAACCGTGGGTTGATTTGCTATAATTTGGGTGAGCAGCGGTGTGATTCTTTATAATTTGGTGGTACAGCGGTTGGATCGTTATATCCAATATTCAAGGAAGAAGACCGGCATTGCCATGAGGCAGAATAAGGTAACTGCCTCAAGCAGCAGATCTGAGGCATCATGAAAAGGCAAAAAATAGGTAATTTATTTCACTATTATATTTTCACTGCTAGGAATGTGGAAAGGTGCATGAGAGATTTTCTACTTCATATTCCCTAATATCTTGGTTGATTTTGAGCACAACATTCTTGCTGTTCCATGTCTGAGAGGAAAAATATTTGCAGATGCACAGAAATATCCTCAAAATATTAATATGTGTATCCTCTCCGATTGCATCCAAACTGGGTCTCTAATTCTGCCACCAAAAGATTTAATTGTGTCCAAGGAGATCTTTAAAAAACAACAAACGTTTGGGGCTTTCCTCCACTGCAAATACAATGTATTCTGAAAGTAGCCTTCCTGTTTAACATCAGAAGGTCCTGTAATAGCAAAGATAGGAGAAGAGAAGGTGCTACAGAAAAAAGGGTTGCCTTTCTTTCCTGGCCTTTTGCTATAACTGCAGAAGTCTGCAACCAAAACACAGGTGTTGATTGAAAAAAAAGCAAAGAAAGGTAAACAGTTAGACACCATCACAGTGGCATAGGATTCATGTGCCCAGAAAACAGGGTTACTTTTGAGTGAAGAGTTACAGACCCACACAAGTTGTTGAATTCACCTGCTACTTTTCTTTTCCTCCTCCACATTCTTCTTTGCCTCTGTTTTCTGCATGGTCTTGATATACAAGTCGGATTGGGTCCACAGACCTTTGGTGGGATTGAGCCCTCCTTGGTCTGCAGTCTCTCTATGAGCAAGGCAAACTTCAGTTTCCTATGCCAACAGTGGATCAGAATGAGAGGACTACCTCACTCAGCAGGCCCGTAGCCAGGATTTTGATTCGGGAGGGGCTGAGCTTGATTGGGGGGGGGGGCTGAATCTGAGTGAAAGAGGGTCTACCCTAGCAAACTTTTTGTATCGTTACCCCAATACCCCCATGCATATGGGATATATTGAGCATAGTGATCAGATCATGATATGAATAAACATAACAGTTTAAATAATGTACCAGTAAGGCCTTCTCGTGGACCACCATGAGAATTGGGGGGGGGGGGCGCTGAAGCCCTTCAAGCCCTCTCCCCCCGGCTACATGCCTGTCACCCAGTATTCTGCTCCTAGTAAAGTCCAAAAAAGAACAGCCTTCTCCCTTTCTGTTACTCCTAACCCTGAGTCATGTATTACTCCTGAACCAATTCCTTGGTCTAGTGTGGATATACAGGGAATCCATGAGATTCACCTACATATTGCCCCACCTTTCCAGAGTTGATTCAATGGCTTCAAACTACAGGAAAGGATATTCCACCTGAATATTAGGAAGAACTTCCTAACTGTGAGAGCTGTTCAGCAGTGGAACTCTCTTCCCCAGAGTGTGGTGGAGGCTTTAAAACAGAGGCTGGATGGCCATCTGTTGGGGGTACTTTGAATGCAATTTTCCTGCTTCTTGGCAGGGGGTTGGAGTGGATGGCCCATGAGGTCTCCTCCAACCCTATGATTCTATAATTCAAGGGGTCTACTCTTGTTGGGAGAGCATTGGCATGGTGTACTCAACAACAACAACAACAAAAACAACAACAATGTATTATGGTCCGAAGACCCTTATTTTATTATGGGCCAAAGACCCATATCTCTCATAAGGGTTTGGTTTGGTTTTACTTCCAATCTGCTAGCAAAACTGAATGACTGTGTTGTGAAATGATGCACGCCAAAAACAGGGGGAGGGGGTCATCAACATGAAGTGTTTGCACTAGCATGTGTTGTTGTTATTTGTTCAGTCACTTCCGACTCTTCATGCCCTCATGGAGCATTCCATGCTAGAGCTCCCTGTCAGCCGTCACCGCCCCCAGCTCCTTCAAGGTCAAGCAAGTCACTTCATGCCCTCATGGACCATCCCACGCCAGAGCTCCCTGTCAGCCGTCACCCCCCCCCCCCAGTTCCTTCAAGGTCAAGCCAGTCACTTCATGCCGTCATGGACCATCCCACGCCAGAGCTCCCTGTCAGCCGTCACCACCCCCAGCTCCTTCAAGGTCAAGCCAGTCACTTCAAGGATGCCATCCATCTTTCCCTTGGTCAGCCCCTCTTCCTTTTTCCTTCCATTTTCCCCAGCATCATTGCCTTCTATAAGCTTTCCTGTCTTCTCATGATGTGGCCGAAGTACTTCATCTTAGTCTCTACTATCCTTCCCTCCAATGAGCAGCTGGGCTTTATTTTCTGAAGTATAGACTGGTTGGATCTTCTGGTGGTCCAAGGCACTCTCAGAACTTTCCTCCAGCACCACAGTTCAAAAACATCTATCTTCCTTTGCTCAGCCTTCCTTATGGTCCAGCTCTCACATCCATAGGTTACTACGGGGAATAAAATTGCTTGAACTATGCTGATCTTTGTTGATCTTTTCCATCACTATTTTATCAAGATTTGTCATTGCTCTCCTCCCAAGAAGTAAGCATCTCCTGATTTCCTGGCCACAGTCTGCATCTGCAGTAATCTTTGCACCTAGAAATACAAAGTCTGTCACTACCTCCATGTTTTCTCCCTCTGTTTGTCAGTTGACAATCATTCATGTTGTATTGTCGAAGGCTTTCATGGCCGGGATCACTGGGTTGTTGTAGGTTTTTTCTGGGCTATATGGCCATGTTCTGGAGGCAATTTTTCTCCTGACGTTTCACCTGCATCTATGGCAAGCATCCTCAGAGGTAGTGAGGTCTGTTGGAAGTAGGAAAAATGGTTTTATTTCTTGAAGTATGGACTGGTTGGATCTTCTCCCATTTTTCCTACTTCCTACTTCCTACTTCCAACAGACCTCACTACCTCTGAGGATGCTTGCCATAGATGCAGGTGAACCATCAGGAGAAAAAATTGCCTCCAGAACATGGCCATATAGCCCGGAAAAACCTACAACAACCCAATCATTCATGTTGCCAGAATCTTGTATTTTTTATGTTTAGCTACAACCCAGCTTTTGTGCTTTCTTCTTTCACCTTGATTAGAAGGCTCCTCAGCTCCTCCTCACTTTCGGTCATCAAAGTGGTATCATCTGCATATCTAAGGTTGTTAATGTTTCTTCCAGCACTTTTAACCCCAGTCTCGCGTTCGACAAGCCCCGCACATCGCATGATGTGTTCTGCATACAAGTTGAATAGGTTGGGGGAGAGGATACAACCCTGCCATTTTTTTTATTTGTTGTGTCAGATCAACCAGTCAATTATATTACCTTTCTAACAGAACAAAGCAAACAAACAGATAAAATACAGCATTTGTGAGTTTGGTAGTTGATTAAATGTCCTTTGACCAGTATCTGGCCACTTGGAGTGCTTCTGGTGTTGCTGCAAGAAGGTCTTCCATCGTGCATGTGGCAGGGCTCAGGTTGCATTGCAGCAGGTGGTCAGTGGTTTGCTCCTCTCCGCACTCGCATGTCGAGGATTCCACTTTGTAGCACCATTTCTGAAGGTTGGCTTTGCATCTTGTGGTGCCAGAACGCAGTCTGTTCAGCGCCTTCCAAGTCGCTCAGTCCTCTGTGTGCCCAGGGGGGAGTCTCTCATTTGGTATCAGCCATTGATTGAGGTTCTGGATTTGAGCCTGCCACATTTGGACTCTCTCTTGCTGAGGTGTTCCAGTGAGTGTCACCCTGCCATAAGCCTTTCCCAATCTTGAACCAGTCTATTGTTCCATGGTCAGTTCTTACTGTTTCTACTTGGTCCTTAGACAGATTCCTCAGGAGAGAGACAAGGTGATTTGGTATGCCCATCCCACCAAGAACTTGCCACAATTTACTACGATCCACACAGTCAAAGGCTTTCGAATAGTCAATGAAGCAGAAGTAGATGTTTTTCTGAAACTCTTTGCCTTTCTGCATTATCCAGCGGATATTGGCACTAGCATGTAGTGCAGAGCTTTCCAAACACTTCACGTTTGGAAAGTAAACCAGGAAAATGTCGGGGGTGGTTAGAACCCCTAACCCGCCCCCTCGGCAACGGGCTTGCTGCCTAGCCATTGACGAAGGCTCCTCCTTGTGTTACAAGAGCGAGCAGGGGCGCAGCTGGACTAGTTAGGGACCACTTGGGGACCCAAGCTTAGCTGTGCGTCATATTGAGGGGGGAGGAGAAGAGAAGAGGCCGAGTAAGCGGCAGCGGAGGGAGGGGAGGCAGAAGAGGGGAAAGAAAAAGAAAGAGCCTGCAAGAGAGGCGCGCGCGAGACAACAAGCTGCGGCGCGCGGCGGAGAGAACCCCGGGTGGGCGCGAGCCACGCTCCCTTGGAGCGTCCAGGGCGAGGCAAAAGAGGGGATGGAGGGAGGTTGGTGAAAGGGGGCGGGAACAGAGAGCGCTCCTTCCCTTCTCCCCCCCCCCCCCCTCTCCATTCTCCCTTTCTCTCCTCCTTGGACTGATTGATGGGCTGAGAAGAGCAGACGGGGAGGTAGAGGAGGAGGAGGAAAAGGAGGAGGAGGAGGAGGCAGGCTGCTTTGGACGCGGGATGAGAGCGCACGGGGTGAAGCAGGAGAGCGGAAAGCCAGAGCAGTGAGGAAGGAAGGAAGAGGAGCCTAAGGAGAGGGAAAGGCAGGCGATGGAGAGGCGTCGGGGCGGGAGAGGCAAAGACACCGAGAAGTCCTTTTGAGGAGAAGGAGAAGGAGAGGGGCCTGCTTAGGAAGGAAAGGGAGCCCAGGGCAGGCTTGAGCTCGTCCCTGCTAGGTTGGCAAGAGCTAGGGCTAACAGCGGGAGCTCACCCCGACCCACAGCTTCTTTTTTGAGCTGAGGAAGGGCAGCCCAGGGAAGGCTTGGAGCTCGTCCCTGCTAGGTTGGCAAGAGCTAGGGCTAACAGCGGGAGCTCACTCCGACCCACAGATTCTTTTAGAGCAGAAGAATAAGGGGAGTCCAGGGAAGGCTTGAAGCAGGGCGTCGGAGCTCGTCCCTGCTAGGCTGGCAAGAGCTAGGGCTAACAGCGGGAGCGCACCCGCAGCTTCTTTTTTGAGCAGAGGAAGAAGGGGAGTCCAGGGAAGGCTTGAAGCAGGGCGTCGAAGCTAGTCCCTGCTAGGTTGGCAAGCGCTAGGGCTAACAGCGGGAGCTCACCCCGACTCGCAGCTTCTTTTTGAGCCGAGGAAGAAGGCGAGGGGCCTGCTTAGGAAGGAAGGGAAGCCCAGGGAAAGCTGGCAAGAGCTAGGGCTAACAACGGGAGCTCACCCCGACCCGCAGCTTCTTTTTTTGAGCCGATGAAGAAGGGCAGCCCAGGGAAGGCTTGGAGCTCGTCCCTGCTAGGTTGGCAAGAGCTGGGGCTAACAGCGGGAGCTCACCCCGACCCGCAGCTTCTTATTTGAGCAGAAGAATAAGGGGAGGGGCCTGCTTAGGAAGGAAGTGAAGCCAAGGGAAGTCTTGAAGCAGGGCGTCGGATCTCGTCCCTGCCAGGTTGGCAAGAGCTAGGGCTAACAGTGGGAGCTCACCCCGATCCGCAGCTTCTTTTTTGAGTCGAGGAAGAAGGGCAGCCCAGGGAAGGCTTGGCGCTCCTCCCTGCCAGGTTGGCAAGAGCTAAGGCTAATAGCGGGAGCTCACCCCGACCCGCAGCTTCTTATTTGAGCAGAGGAATAAGAGGAGGGGCTTGCTTAGGAAAGAAAGGGAGCCCAGGGAAGGCTGGCAAGAGCTAGGGCTAACAGCGGGAGCTCACCCCGACCCGCAGCTTCTTTTTGAGCCGAGGAAGAAGGGGAGCCCAGGGCAGGCTTGAAGCAGGGCGTTGGAGCTGGTTCCTGCTAGGTTGGCTAGGGCTAACAGCGGGTGCTCAACCTTGCCAACCCTGCTAGGTTGGCAAGGCTAACAGCGGGAGCTCACCCCGACCCGCAGCTTCTTTTTTGAGCAGAGGAAGAAGGGGAGGGGCCTGCTTGGGAAGGAAGGGGAGCCCAGGGCAGGCTTGAAGCAGGGCGTCGGAGCTCGTCGCCGCCTCCCTTGGTCCTGATCTCTCCCTCCGCGGCTGGCTGCCGATGCCCAGCTCGAGCTAGCGCCATGGAGGGCTCGTCGTCGGCCTCGGCGCCGGAGGGGGGTCCTCGCTCGGCGGTGGAGAAGCTCTCGGAGGCGGTGGGCCAGCGGACGAAGGCCCTGAGCAGCGCCTTGCAGGAGTCCCACCGCCAGCGCCGCCTCTTGATGGTCATCGTCTGCGTGGCGCTGCTCCTGGACAACATGCTCTACATGGTCATCGTGCCCATCATCCCCGACTACATCGCCGCCATGGGCAGCCACTCCCAGGTGGCCCAGTCCCAGGGTGGAGGCGGCAACAACGGGAGCAGCAACGCTAGTAAACCTTTGCTGCTGCGTCCCCGCTACCCAGCGGAGAACGAGGACATCAAGATCGGGGTGCTGTTCGCCTCGAAGGCCATCTTGCAGCTGCTGGTGAACCCCTTGAGCGGCACCTTCATCGACCGCGTGGGCTACGCCATCCCGCTGCTCATCGGCTTGGCCGTCATGTTCCTCTCCACGCTGACCTTCGCCTTCGCCGAGAACTACGGCACCCTCTTCGCCGCCCGCAGCCTCCAAGGCTTGGGCTCGGCCTTCGCCGACACCTCCGGGATCGCCCTCATCGCCGACAAGTACCCCGAGGAGTCGGAGCGCAACCGGGCTTTGGGCATCGCCTTGGCCTTCATCTCCTTCGGCAGCCTGGTGGCGCCCCCTTTCGGAGGTATCCTCTACCAGTTCGCCGGGAAGCGCATGCCCTTCCTGGTCCTCGCCACCATCTCTTTACTCGACGGGCTCCTCCTCCTCCTCACCATCAAGCCCTTCTCGGACCGAGCGCGGGAAAACATGCCCGTGGGCACCCCCATCCACAGGCTCATGGTGGACCCCTACATCGCCGTCGTGGCCGGCGCCTT
Organism: Anolis sagrei; assembly: GCF_037176765.1. Taxonomy (NCBI): domain Eukaryota; kingdom Metazoa; phylum Chordata; class Lepidosauria; order Squamata; family Anolidae; genus Anolis; species Anolis sagrei. The sequence goes on from NC_090023.1 coordinate 158,965,943, forward strand.
GACCACTTGCAACATCCCCTTGGCCTTCCTCGAGCCCACCATTGCCAACTGGATGAAAAAGACTATGGACGCCAACGAGTGGGAGATGGGATTGACATGGCTGCCGGCCTTCTTCCCACACGTCTTGGGCGTCTACGTGACTGTCAAGCTGGCCGACAAGTATCCGCACTTGCAGTGGTTCTATGGCGCGTTAGGGCTGGCCATCATCGGGGCCAGTTCGTGCATGGTACCCGCCTGTCGCAACTTTGGCCAACTCATGGTTCCTCTCTGTGGCATCTGCTTCGGCATCGCCTTGGTGGACACGGCCCTCCTGCCGACGTTGGCCTTCCTCGTCGATGTCCGCTACGTCTCAGTATACGGCAGTGTCTACGCCATCGCGGACATCTCCTACTCCGTGGCCTACGCGCTCGGTCCCATCGTCGCCGGGGAGATCGTCCACTCCTTTGGCTTCGTCCAGCTCAACTTAGGCATGGGCCTGGCCAACGTGCTCTACGCCCCGGTGCTCCTCGCCCTCCGGAACATTTGCCGGATGAAGCCCTCCCACTCGGAGAGGAACATCCTCCTGGATGAGGAGCCCAAAGGACTCTACGACACCATCAAGATGGAGGAGCGGAGAAGCAAGGGCAGGAAGGCCCAGCCTGCCGGGGGGATGGAAGGGAACAGCCTAGACTCTTGCCAGAGGGACTTCCGAGGAGTTTCAGAAGAAGACTCCTCCGACTA